>NC_029777.3:74011000-74041922 GCF_000817695.3 Arachis duranensis
TACTCTTTTATCATTTAATTTCATCAATTATGGGAATCAATTTCGGGTTTCGTTACTTCCAATGATAGAATCAATCAAATTTTATTGCTAAACTACTTGCTATAAAGATACAATAATGATTAACCATATGTATGTTATGCCTTTATCCTTTGTCTATTATCTATCTGTTTTATTTAGATTTTGCTCGAAATTTTAATTTATGTAAGAAATAAGAAAAGAAAAGTGTAGTAAATAAAGAATTAAAACTACAAAACTTGTATTTATGAACAATAAGTTACAATTGAAGGAAAATTATTCCAGTCAAAACTGCTATAAGGATTATTAATTTATTACCAAGATTAGATTGTTGGAATCAATGGGACGGATAGAGGTTTCTCTTCTCAAACTGCAAGGCAAGGGGCGCCACTCCATCACCGCACCACGTACAACTCCACAGGTATTACATTTAAAAACTCTAATAGTATATAAAATTATGCAATGTGACATAAAAAATTATCAACGCATATAACGAGCTTGGATTTTTTATTAGGAGACATAGATAATTTATTATAAAATACCTAAATTTATATATGCGTATTAAATACTAGTAAACAACTAAATAATTTATTTTTATTTAAAATATATTTAAATAATCTCATAATATTATTACATATTAAATATTAGTACTCAAAAATTAACATACATCTTTGACAAAAAAACAATATTTAAAGATACGGGCCTGCTACACATACAAGCTTACAAGTTTACAAGTTGGCCCAGCCCAAATACAACTCACGCGTATGAAGACGGATTGAATGGAGCGTCACATTCACGCGCTCGCCATTCAAACGGTTACGTACGCTACGAGTAATGGCAGACTCTTCCACTTCTTCCACTTCTCAAAGCGATTCGAAAACAAAGCAACTCTTCCATTTTCGAGCGAAAATCGAAGTTCAAAATATACAAGTCGTCGCTAACCTTCGAAACCTCCATCAACACACCATTAAACTCTCCATCAAGAATCTGAAGAGAAAACAAAGCAACAATACTCAAGGTAAGTTCATTAAGATTCCTGTATATTTTTCAGATTACGAACTAGGTTTTACTTTTCTTCTACGTCGTTGTTCTAGGGTTTACTGTTATTCTTGCTTCTTTGTTACACTGTTCTTCTACGTTGTTGTTCTAAGTTCTCCTGTTATTCTTGTTATTCTAGATCTTCTGGTAACTGATTTTTGGGGGTATATTCCGTATATTGGGGGGTGTATACTACTTGACCTTGTAATGTTGCTTGATATTGAAGCATGTTTGAGTGATATCTGACTGATATATATGGATGTATCTGAATCATATCTATGGGTGTATCTCACTGTTATCAATGGGTGTATCTTACTGTTATTATTGGGTGTATCTGACTCATATATATGGGTGTATCTTACTGTTATCAATGGGTGTATTTTACTGTTATTAATGGGTGTATCTGACTCATATATATGGGTGTATCTTACTGATATCTTTGGGTGTATTTTTCGTTTCAGAGAAAATGGCAGCAAGAAACCAAACAAAAGACCTTAAGTGTGTCACACATCTCCTAAGTGATAAATTCAGAAACATGAGTAAGGAGAAGAAGGCGATTATGAGTGATCTCGGATTCGGTGGGTTGATGCACATCCCACCACTAAGGGTGCATCACCAACTGTTAAGGGAGCTGGCAAACAACTTCAAACTTGGGAAAAACAGACTGGAAACAGGATATGGTTCTTTCAAAATAACACCAAGAAAGATAGGTCATGCACTTGTCATCAATGCAACAGGTAACTAGCTCAAAATTATAGGTGTATATTAAGTTGATGCTTGGGTGTATTTGAACTGACTTTCATACTTTGTTGTTTTCCTTTTTGTAGGAGATCTATTTCCTGAGAAAGTTGACTATAAGAAACTTTCTGAGGATGACAAAATAATTTTTAGAAGATTCCAGGGTAAGACCCTCAAAAGTCTTACCGATGAGATGATGGAAATCGGCGTTGGTAACGAAGAGGAACGCCTGATGTTCAAGAGGATATTCATCCTCTATATACATATGGCATTCCTTTTGCCAACGACGATAAACAAAATCTCGCCTATCCACCTGCCCCCAATTTTTCAGATGGACAGCATCACGGAGCGAAATTGGGGGGGCATGTTTTCACCTTCATCGTCAAGGGCATCACAGACTACAAGGAGAAAAAGAAGAAGGCAATTGATGGCTGCCTCTTTGCCCTGATGATAATTTACTTTCATCTTTCAAAAAACAAAGGGAAGAAGAGGGCTGAAAGACCACCAAAACCATGGATTGCCAACTGGAGTAAGGAGCAGTTGGTGGAAAAAATGACTGCAGAAAGAGAGGAAATTTTGGTAAGTAAACATAATATGTTGGATGTGTTTTATTTACCTTAATACTGCTAACTAAAATATCTAATATTTCAGGGGATTGTGAAGATGGCGGAGACAAGAGAAAAAATGAAAAAAAATGAAAAAAAAGAAAAAAACAAGAAATAAAAAAAAACAAAAAAAGGAAGGCGAGTTCAACATCGTCTTCAGAGACAGAAACAACTACTGACAGTGACAGTTCTACCTCTGAGTCTGAGACTCAAGAAGACTCAGAGGATTCAGGAAGAAAACACCCCAGCAAAAAGGGAAAAAAGTAAGTACCATACTTGGGTGTAATTTCTTTTTCGAGTTGGGTGTATTTTGTTGATCACGTTGGGTGTATGTAGTTTATTAAGCTGGGTGTGTTTCGTTTGCTACGTTGGGTGTATATTGTATATTCAGTTGGGTGTATCTTGTGCATTCATTTGGGTGTATTTTTAGTATATTCTAAATAATGATTTTTTGCCTTCCAGAATGGACTCCAGAAAAAGAAAGAAGAGTCAAGAGGAGTCAGATTCTAATTCAGAATCTGAATCTGAATCAAGTGATGAGTAATGTCCTTAAATTATTACTCCTTTCTTTTGGCTTCATTATAAAGATTTTGTGTATTAACTGAAGTGTCTATTATTAACTTATAGGAGCGAAGAATCATCACCGGTGGAAAAGGAAAAGAAAAAGAAAAAGACAAAAACAACACCAAAAAAGTAAGCACTTCTTTGGATAATATTCTGTGATAAAATTAATTTTTTTTCTGATTGGTACTCTTTTTTTTTCACCCAGAACACAACCAAAAAAGAAAAAAGTTGTTGTGGAGGATTCACCTCCTGAAGAAAATCAATACTTTGATGGGTACAGTACCTCGTAAGCTATATTATCGTCTATCATCGTAATTATTTTTGTTAACATCTTCTTTTATGAATGTAGTGAGAGATATGAAATATCAAGTGAAGAGCTAGATGAATTGCTAAGGGAAAACGTTGATAAATCTGCTACAGAGGGGTATGTCTTGCTGGGCTGTCTATTTCAATTTTGGTGTGTTTTCTTTCCTAATAATTGTTTCTTGTTTCGCAGGGAAAACGAAGCTAACCTGCGATCGACAGAATGTCGCTATGCCTCCTCTGAAACGTAAGAAGCTTTATTTAATAAAATCTTGTTATCATGGTTTGGGTGTATTTTGTGGAACCATTTGGGTGTATTTTGTGGATCAAGTTGGGTGTATGTTGTTTATTAAGTTGGGATATTTCGTTTGTTGTCTTGGGTGTATATTGTCCATTCAGTTTGTTGTATCTTGTGCATTTATTTGGGTGTATTTAATACCTGTCTCTTATTTTGTCTGAATAACATGAAATCTGTTTAGAATACCGGCTGTGAACTTGGGAAGTGATGATCCTTCCTCTCAAGGACGCACAGAACAGAGTAGTGTAAACCAGCCATCAGAGAGCATGTAATTTCTCTTTCAAATAACCGTTACTTTTGTTCTTCTATTACCTTCTACTTCTAATTCTGTATATATTTTTTTTTTAAAAAAGCCCTTTATTATTTTATTCAAGAAAAAAAAGACAGGAAAAAAAAGCAAAAACTGCAAGTATGTAAGTTCTCAAAAAATAAAGCCTGTCTTCTTTTTGAATTGTTCGGGTGTATTTTTTGACTTTCTTTGGGTGTATTTTAGGTTGAGTCCGGTTCAACAGTCAGCCAGTGAGCCGGCTGATTCGAATATGATGGTTGTGAGGGAACAGACACCGTCGGATGCACTTGTAATGTGAGTTTTTGAAGAATATTTCAACCTTATTACCTTATTATTTTGAAAGGCGTTGTTAACCTTTCATTTTTCTTCTTGTTTAGACTCCCAATTCAAGTTTTTGTGCCGGCGTCCCAAACAACCACTGTGCCGGAACTTCAAGAAACACCCGAATCAGATTTTGAACCAACTCCTCTACTACAGATTGAAGGAACTACAGAAACGTAAGAAATAGTATTGGGTGAATATTTGTTTAGAGTTTGGGTGTATATTGGGTTACAGTTCGGGTGTATATTTGCTAACAGTTTGGGTGTATATTGTTCCTGAGTAGTTTTTTTTTACGCCATGATTAATTTTGTGTAACTGTGCAGCACTCTTGAACCCCCCAACAACTTCAAGAAACCACACCTACGCTTCCCCCAGCTCCATCTAAAATGTAAGTTCATCAGACTAAAATCAATCTTTTCTTATGATCTGTATATTCTTACTCTTATAATACGTTATACATGATGACGCAGTCATCCAGCCGCAGAAGACGTTGCTGCCCTGATGATGATGGCACGAACAGCATCCTATGTTCCTAAAACAGATCCAGTGCCATCATTCAGCCTTGGCTTGACTGATTCAAGCCAGGAGGGAGCGTCAACGCAGGAGACAGAAAAGACAAAATCTCCAGAAACTGCAAATTTGCTAGAACAATTAGACGATTTGGTACAAAAAATAGCAAGAAATGCAGCAAAAGAAGAAAGTAAAAGTCCACAAATTCAAAGGGATACTAGGGGAGAAAGTTATGGGAGATTTGAAACTCCTGCGGGGATAAATGAGAATACGGATGATATGAAACAGAAGTGCTACATTTGGGGGACGCGAGTGAAGACATACGCAGATGGCAAAACTAACGAGTATGAAAACATGTGCACTTTGATGTCCCAAGATAAATACATTTTGACAAAAATGCACATTGCATCACTCCAGCCAGCAACTTATATAGAAGCTGAGGTAATATTAGAATAACACTAATGTTTTTTACACCAAAGTTTACTGCAATGTTTATTAATATAAATTGATTTCGACATATATTTCTAGATTGTATCTGCCATGTGCCTCATCTTGAACCAGACAAATGATAAAAGGTTTCAAGAACAAATATACTGTCTCCCCCTGATATTGTGGTAAATGTTACTTCTACGCATTTTGGGTGTATTTTCTGTATTCATTTGGGTGTAGTTTTTAAGTTCACTTGGGTGTAAATTGTGTATTCATTTGGGTGTATTTATAGTATTCACTTGGGTGTATTTTCAGTATTATATTTGTTGTTTCACAATTGTTGCAGAACATGGCCATTTCGAAGCACCCAAACGGGAAATTCATATCACCTAAACCAATAAAGAGTTTAGGGTGGAAGACTACCCAAGTTTTATTCCCTTCATAGATGCAAAAAAATTAACTTCGCATCCATATGTAAGTTTTCATTTGTAAAATTTGTTAGTACCGTTTTTTACTTATATGCCAAATAAAATAACACACTGTTGAAATATGGCAATCCTTCAGATTTTTGCACCTGTTTGCCACGTGGACCATTGGTGGTTATGGGTGATTGATACAAGAAAGCAGAGATTTCATATACTTGACCCGCTACACAAGAAAGCTCCAAGCGATCAGAGAAAGAAGCTTAATAAATTCACTGTAAGTTGGCTCTGTGTTCTCCTTTGGGTGTATGTTGTTTATTCAGTTGGTTGTATCTTGTGCATTCATTTGGGTGTATTTTATATCTTTAGTATGTTCTAAATAACGATTGTTTGCATTCATTTGGGTGTATTTCATTCGGGTGTATTACTGATTTGTTTTGGTATTTAAGGGATATGTAATTTCAAGAATGAGAGCATATGTTGGCGGGGAACCTCTGAAGAAAGGCGAGAAGGAGAAGGAAATTAAAGCATCATACGTCAAAATATCAGGCCAAAAATCAACGTATAAATTTGTGACTCTGAACATTAAACTTTCCTAAATGAGATTTGTAATTTATTTTCTTCATTTTCAGATATGACTATGCTATCTACGTTATGAAGTGGCTTGAGTTAATTGAGCCGGAAAACATTAAAAAGGGGAAGTATGAATGGGATAATTGGAAACAGGTAACTGTCTTTAGAACTATATAACTCTGTATTACTTTAATGAATTAATATTGCTGTTTAAACAGAATATACTTTTTAATTGTAGGACGAGGTGGACCACTATAGAGTGGAGTATGCTTCGCGGATACTATTCAATGAAATGAGTAAAGAGAGAGATGAAGCAATTAGAGCGAGTAATGCAATAAGACTGTCAAAGCCATCCTCTGTATTATTGAGTCCGTTTTGTTAGATAAATTCTATTGATATAGAAAATGAGTAATCCAACTGCTAGCTAGTTTGTAAATTGAACAAATGCTGTAAAAAATTGCCATTTATAAACAACTTCTGTTCAATGAAATTTTTTTCCATAATTAAACTATATGTGCTGTTAAATTGTCTGTGCTGTATTCAAAAGTTGTATTACAGGTGGTTAAATATGAAGGAAAACATCAAGGCAGATCTAAAGACAGATTATAAAATTTACACCCAACGGGGGGTTTAATATACACCCAAGATTTCTTAAAATATACACCCAAACTCTATGTGCTGTATTCAAAATGTATGAATTACAGGTACCAAAATATGAAGAAAAATATCAAATCAAATACACACCCATAACCTGCGATTTTTTAAACCCAAATAAAGTTGAACATACACCCTGAAATCTATCCCCCCATGATGCTTTGAGACTAAAACCCTGAACCCTAAACACTTAAAATGTAAAATGTGAATTCACAAAAATACACCCAAGCGAAACAGTACATCACTTTTACCTTGTTTAAAGCTTTCGTTTTCTTCTTCTTTGAGGCATTTTTAATCTGTTTGTCCAACTTTGAACCTAGCCTATTTTTTGGACGTCCTCTTGTTCGGATCCTTGGCGGGCTTTGAAGCTCGTTAACGGATTCCAAGTTGGCGTCTTCGTGGGATAAAGAAGATGTCCCCTTCCTTTTGGCTTTTAATGATTCCATCTCAGCCATGACGTTATCGTACGCACGGTGTAGAAATGCAGTCATCTCCTCCGATTCAGATGCAAATTCGCAAATATTTTGCGAACGAAAAACCAATTGGACAAACCTCTTGCTTCTTGGCTCTATTAGTGGCTCGTCGTAGCTGCTCTTGATGTGTGTGTGTCGCCTCTTTACCTTCTTACTCCATCGTTCCAGTATATATCTAGGTGACACTTGGCTTACTTGTTCAAAGCCTAACACGCTTAGTGCGTGACGACACAGTATCCCTCTCGACTCAAATAATAAGCATTGACATTTTACCTCGGCTGCAACTGAGTCGTAAGTAACCACAAACTTGTTGAATATTGAGCTGGAAACTTGTTCTCTGACTACGTATACTGAATAGCCTAGAGCGAAATTCGTTAATCTGGTGATGCAATTCGCCTTTCCTCTGAATTGTGCTCGGACTTCCCTAAACTTTTGATGAGTGTACACATCTTGAAACTGAGCTTCAATGGAGGATTTGGTTGCACACGGTATGACCGTATGAAAATCTGCAGCATCTAATTCTCTCTCTGCTTGCTCCCTGCTTCCGAGGCAATTATCTTATTGTTTGACAAACTGAATAAGCGAGCTGTTCCGGGTGATAAAATTGTTAAAAAATGAATGCATGCTCTCGCTCCTTTGTGTGCTTCTCATCCCTGCCCAGAAGTGGTGATCCAGATAGATAGGAACCCATATATGACGGTCTTCATACAAATCTGCATAATACACACAAACACAGACTATAAATACACCCGAAAAAACATGCAATTTACACCTCTACTGCAGATTTTAAAAAGACATTACCTAAAAGCCACTTGTTGTCCACAAGACCAAAATTCAGCAGAAAATCGTTCCAATTCCTATCGAATGAATCTTTGCTATGAGAGTTAAAAACAATTTGGCTCATTTCTCGTTCAATATCTGCATGTCCCTTGTACCCGTTTAATTTGCTTGGAATCTTCTTCATGATGTGCCAAATACACCAACGGTGAATTGTTGTTGGCATACAAGCCTCTAAAGCCCTTTTCATTGATGCGCATTGAACGGTGAGAAACCCTTTCGGAGCGTTTCCTCCCATGCAACGAAGCCAACATTGAAATAACCATTTGAATGATTCAGTTTCTTCATTTTTCATCAAAGAGCATCCGAGAAGTGTTGACTGACCGTGGTGATTCACCCCGACAAAAGAACCACAGACCAAATTATACCTGAAAACAAATTACCATAGTGCAAAATGTAAAATCATTAGGTACACCCCAACACATGCTTCGTATACACAAAAAACAGCCAATATACACCTCTGCTGCGGATTCATAAAAATACATTAATTTAGCATCATAAACAGGGGCAGTTTTTACCTATTTGTATTGTAGGTGGTGTCAAATGAAATGACGTCTCCGAAATACTCAAAGGCAGCTCTACTTCTTGCATCGGCCCAAAAAGCCAGCTTAATCGATTGATCCTCCTCGAGTTCAAGCTCAAAAAAGAAATTTTGATTCTTCTCTTTCATTCTTAACAAATATTTCCCGAATTTCTTTGCATCTTCTTGTTCAGAGACATTCCGCACTTCCCTGGTAATGTAATTCCTCACGTCCTTTTCGATAAAATTTAACTCGCAGTGACCCCCGGCAGCCGCAACAAATGATTGGTAGGTTTTGCTTGGTCTGATATCGGCCTCCTCGTTATTCTCTATTGTACGACGAATGGACATGCTTAGTTTCCTGTGTTGTTTGAGCATCTCTGCTTTACTTGGATAGCAGGGGTGTGAATGCTCCAGCACAACCTTTGAAATGATCCAAGCACTGACATCCTTCAATGTGTGCATATAAATTCTTGCAGGACAGTTTAAACCGGCTGTCGGATTCGTCTTCTCAGTCAGAGATATTTTAGATTTCCATTTTCCCTCTCTGCTACATGTAATCAATTGATTCTTAATCTCGTTTCCCTTCCTATTTTAGCTCCAAACTCTTGTAGAAAAATCTGCAACCTTGGCGTAGTTCCTGTAAAATTTTCCAGCATCTTCAAGGGTGGTAAAGGTCATTCCAACCTTCGGAATAAACTGGTCATCAACAACAGAGAGAGGCTGCAGAATACACCATGTCAAAAACTATAAATATACCCATAGATATGATTCAAATACACCCAATCATGTCTAATATGATACACCCGAACCGCAACAATTCAACTAAAATGACAATAAAAGCCATAAACTGTAAATACACAAGCTGCAGAATACACCATGTCAAAAACTAAAAACACACCCAATCATGTCTGATATAATACACCTGAACAACAATAACTCAATTAAAATAACAAAAAACTAGTAAAGTGTAAATACACCCACACTTCTAGCAAAAATACACCCAAAAAAGGCCTGATCTACACCCGAGCGTCTGCTATAAATTCCAGATAATTAATCACAACTAATACATTGAATCGACAGATAATTAACGTATTAGTTTCACAGTCAATGTTCAGCAATTTTTCAACTACACAATGCTATACAAATTACTGCAAGAAAATTCATACTAATCCTATGTAAATCAAACCTCAGGAACGTCATTAGATTCAAATTCATAATCCACCTCGCCTGGATTCAGCTGACAATCCGAGGTTGAATGATCCATTATCTTCAAAACGAGTTCAAACTTTGATTTCAGAAAATAACAAATTAAAATAGAAAACAAAACTCGAATTGCACAGAGAGAGGAAAGTAACGTAAACGAAGAACATACCAGTGAGAAAAAAAGAGGAAACGAACGATGGAGAAGAAGGAGGGAAGATGCACGAGATAAAGAACAACCAAATCTCAAAATAACGAAAACAAAGAAGGAAACAAATCTTTTAAATTTGGTAGTTAGATATACGCGGGATCTTATATAGCGCGTGTATACAACATATGTGGAGCAGCGCGCTTTTTTGTTTTATTGCTTAATGAACTTGTAAAGCATACAAGCCCTAATGACTTGTATGCAGAGCTTTTCTGTTAAAGATATAAACAACAAATAAGCTTTTGAATAATTTAAAACATAACAAAAATTAATTAAAAAAGTTATATTTTTTATAAGTGAAAAAAATCTTTTAGATTTAATTGAAATTTTTGTGCGACATTTTAATAACTATTTGAAAAGTGTACAGAAAAAATTAAAATAAAATTAAATTTGATTTCTAATCCTCTTCATTTTTCAAAAGAAAATTGGTTGTTGACAATAAAAGAAATTAAAAGAAAATCACTTGGCTTAAAATTAAAAAATTTTAACGATGAAAATATCTTATAGATTTATTTATAATTTATAACGTTTAAAATTATTTTTATAAGTAATATAAATTTTTTAATATCATTTTCCCAGTTCACTTTTATTTTTATTTGTATAAATGTGGTGAATCAAGCACCTTGGATGATGAGTCAAAAATTGATATTAAAAAACAATTTTATCTCTGTTCTTGTATGGATACCTGAAGGGAGAGCTCGGTCCCTGGGAGTCGATGCCGAGTTGTTATCTTTGGTGTCAATCTTTGAGCTTTTGTGAAAGTCCGCGCTTTTCTCCAAGGAGATGTCCAATTGCGCAGAGCGTGAGCAAGGAACATGGGGGGAGTGTACCTGCAAAGGCACTCCGAAGATTAAGTCAGTATTGAGAATTCAATGTCTCCTTTGAAGATAAAATATCATACCTTTATAGGTGAGATAAAATAGGTCGGTTACATTTCTATTGATCATCTGAATTGAAGAGCAATTAATAGGTTTTAACAAGTGATAATGTCTGATTGTAACGTATAATGCCCAGTTATAACATAAAGTGCCGAGTTATGGTGCATAATGCCGAGTTATTGTATATAATGCCGAATTATGATATCGAATTTGTAACGGTCGTATCATAGCCCCCAAGCTTAGCCTGGCTATATTTTGATAAAGTAGGTTGAGCTTTTTTTTTAGTTATAACTGGGCAATTTGAGTTATAGGTATGGAGCCCCCAGATCAACTTACTTTATTAAAATAATGAATAATTTGAATTTTCAGACGTAATTTGAAGTTAACGTGTATTGGAAAGTGTAGTAGTCTTGTCAGTGATTGTGCCTTTGATTTTTCCAATGAATTTTTGAACCGTTGATTTAATAGATGCAACGGTTAGGTTTTTTCATGGAACCGAGTAGTTAATTTGAATAGTTGCTGAGACGATGTTGATAAAAGTGAATTGGTTAGGCGAGAATATTGAGTTAGTTCACCGTTGTTTGGTGATTTGATTGAGTTTGATTGCGCATATGTAAACAATGCGACTTTGAATTGAAGAGTTGTCGCGAATGGATAAGTGTTTGTACTTGTATGATATGTGATTGAGTTTGTTGACTGTTTATAGTCATAGTTCGGAATTGAAGACTGAGTTTGATTGTGCATGTGTAAACGATGCGACTTTGAATTGAAGAATTATCGCGAATGGATAATTGATTGAAGATTGTGTTTGATTGCGCATGTGTAAACGATGCGACTTTGAATTGAAGATTTATCGCGAATGGATAATTGATTGAAGATCGTTGATAGTCATAGTTCGGAAGATAGTTGATATAGATCTGATGATAGTTGATATAGATTTGACAAAGAGTAATAATGATTGATATAGAAATGATAATTATTGATATAGCTCGGATAATTATTGATATAAATCTGAAAATAAAGATAATAGATATAGGTTTGAAAATAGAAAAACAGATCTAGGTCAACGAATAGGGATAACAGATATAGGTAGACAAATAGAGATGACAGATATAGGTCGGCAAATAGAGATGACAGATATAGATCGGAAAATAGAGATAACAGATGTTGATCGACAATTAGAGATAATAGATCTGCAAATAGAGATGATAGATATGGACTGAAAAATAGATATAACAGATATAGATTGGTAAATAGAGATAACAGATATAAATCGGCAAATAGAGATGACAGATTTAGATCGGCAAATAGATATAACAGATATAGATCGAAAAATCAGATTTAGATCGGCAAATAGAGATATCAGATATAATTTGGCAAATAGAGATATCAGATATAAATTGACAACTAGAGATAACTGATAAAGATCGGCAAATAGAGATAACAGATATAAATCGGAAAGTAGAGATGACATAAATAGATCGACAAATAGATATAACAGATGTAGATCAAAAAATCAGATATAGATCGGCAAATAGAGAGATCAGATATAAATTGGCAAATAGATGTAAGAGATGTAGGTCGAAAAATCAGATATAGATCGGCAAATAAAGAGATTAGATATAAATTGGCAAATAGAGATATCAGATATAAATTGACAACTAGAGATAGTTGATAAAGATCGGCAAATACAGATAACATATATAAATCGGAAAGTAGAAATGACATATAGATCAGAAAATCAGATAACAGATATAGATCGGCAAATAGTGATAACAGATATAAATCGAAAAATAGAGATGACATATAGATTAGAAAAATAGAGATAACAGATATAGATCGGCAAATAGATATATCATATACAAATTGAAAAATAGAGACGACAGATATAGAATTAAAAAATAGAGATAACAGATATAAGTTGAAAAACAGAGATGATAGATATATATTAGAAAAACATATATAGATCGACAAATAGATATAACAGATATAAATGGGCAAATAGGGATAACAGATATAAATCAGAAAATAGAGATGATTGATATAAATCGGAAAATAGAGATGACCGATATAAATCGGATAATAGAGTGACTGTTATAGATCGACAAATAGAGATTTTTGATATAAATTGGCAAATAAAGATGATTGATATAAATCAGACAATAGATATAGATCGGCAAATAGAGATGACTGATATATAAATTGAAAAATAGAGATGACTGATATAAATCGACAAATAGAGATGACTGATATAAATTAAAAAATAAAGATGACAGATATAGATCAGAAAACAGATATAGATCAGAAAAACAGATATAGATCGGCAAAACAGATATAGATCGGCAAATAGATAAACCAGATATGAATTGAAAAATAGAGAGATGATAGATAATGATCGAAAAAACAGATATAGATCGTAAAAATAGATAAAGATCGGCAAATAGATATACCATAGATGAATCAAAAAATAAAGATGACAGATATTGATCGAAAAAGCAGATATAAATCGGCAAATAAATATATCAGATGATTTGAAAAATACAGAGATGACAAATAATGATCGAAAAAGCAGATATAGATCGGAAAAACAGATATAGATCGGCAAATAGATATACCATAGATGAATTGAAAAATTAGTGATGACAGATAATGATCGGAAAAATAGATATAGATTGGAAAAACAGATATAGATACGCAAATAGATATACCAGAGATGAATTGAAAAATAGAGAGATGACAGATAATGATCGAAAAAACAGATATAGATCGAAAAAATAGATAAAGTTCGGCAAATAGATATACCATAGATGAATCAAAAAATAAAGATAACATATATTGATTGGAAAAGCAGATGTAGATCGGCAAATAAATATATCAGATGATTTGAAAAATACAAAGATGACAGATAATGATCGAAAAAGCAGATATAGATCGAAAAAGTAGATATAGATCGGCAAAACAGATATAGATCGGCAAATAGATAAACCAGAGATGAATTAAAAAATTAGTGATGACAGATAATGATCGAAAAAACAGATATAGATCGGAAAAACAGATATAGATAGGCAAATAGATATACCAGAGATGAATTGAAAAATAGAGAGATGACAGATAATGATCGGAAAAACAGATATAGATCGGCAAATAGATATAACATAGATGAATTGAAAAATAAAG
This sequence comes from Arachis duranensis, assembly GCF_000817695.3. Lineage (NCBI taxonomy): Eukaryota > Viridiplantae > Streptophyta > Magnoliopsida > Fabales > Fabaceae > Arachis > Arachis duranensis. Next base: position 74,025,056 of record NC_029777.3, read on the forward strand.
ATGACAGATATTGATCGAAAAAGCAGATGTAGATCGGCAAATAAATATATCAGATGATTTGAAAAATACAGAGATGACAGATAATGATCAGAAAAATAGATATAGATCGGCCTTTTTCGGGCCTTGATGATTTACTATATGACTTTTGTTTACAAAGGTGCAGGTAAGTTTGAAGCTATTGGAAGGAAATGGGGCCTATAGAAAGAAGGGTGTTTATTTGGGGCCCCACGATGGGCACCAATTGTTCTTGTATGAATACCTGAAAGGAGAGCTCGGTCCCTGGGAGTCGACGCCGAGTTGTTATCTTCGGTGCCAACCTTTGAGCTTTTGTGGAAGTCCGCGCTTTTCTCCAAGGAGATGTCCAATTGCGCAGAGCGTGAGCAAGGAACAAGGGGGGAGTGTACCTGCAAAGGCACTCCGAAGATTAAGTCAGTATTGAGAATTCAATGTCCCCTTTGAAGATAAAATATCATACCTTTATAGGTGAGATAAAATAGGTCAGTTACGTTTTTATTGATCATCTGAATTGAAGAGCAATTAATAGATTTTAACAAGTGATAATGTCTGATTGTAACGTATAATGCCCAGTTATAACGTAAAGTGCCGAGTTATGGTGCATAATGCCGAATTATTGTATATAATACCGAATTATGACATCGGATTTGTAACGGTCGTATCAATCTCTTTTTTTTATATTTATTAAAATTAATTGCATTAAGATAAGATATTGCCCGCATTATACATGTTAAGGATGAAATCTCAATCCCATTAAATTGATCTTAGGATAATGCTAGTCGAAATAAAATCCGCAACAATGTGTTAACGGTAATATTTATTAAAAAAAAAATTAGTTAAAAATAGTTAGAATTTGTTTTATTTAATATGTATTAATTATTATTAAAATTAATAAATATTAAATAAAATAAATTTAAACAATTTTTTTATTTTTTTAATATTATCGATAATATAAATAAAAAAATACTCTTAAAAACATTTAATTAGATTTTATTAACAAAATTATTTGTTCAATTAGTATTTCTGTAAATTAAATTTCTTCGGCCTTTTCTTAAAATCTAAAAGAAATCTCGATCGGTGATTAAAATATCTCAATCATTGAATAATCAAATACATCTCTTGCTGCTCTGAACAGAAATTCATAGAATCCGTGTCAGGTTTACATTCATGAAGCATATATAAGCATATATATAATGTGTGATCATGATTATATTCCACATGAATTGTGATTATCGAACCTATATTAGTCGGTTAACGTATGTATATATGGCATGTGCCTAACGCCGCTTGCTGCTGCTAGCTTCCCCCACCATACTTATCATCTATCAATAATTAAATAATAATGCACAATAATGAGTCGATGAAAAACGAATCAACATGATTATTAAGCACAATAACATGAAACTCAAAGGAGAAACAGACACCATCTTCTTTCTCTAGTTTCGTAGTTGCTTCCTGGGCTCACTATGTTACACGCATATATGCACAAATTCAATTTTTGTGACACGAAATCATATAACTTAATAATTGAACTGAAGAAAACAAGAGTAGGATAATCCACCTACAGCTACTACTACCCCATTTGCAAAGATGCACCATTATTTAGAGCTCATCTATCACACACTTTTTTTTTGTTTAGTGCACTGTGCACGCTTTAGCTAACACATATAGTGTTCCTTTTGGTATAATTACCAAAACCCCCCTTATTTTCATAGTCGAGTCACGTGGACTCCGACCTCCGCTACCAACCAACTCACTTTCTTCCACAACATCAAAAGACCCTTTTGTGAAAGAGTCATGTTCTTAAGCATGTTTTTTAGTGTATTTTTAACTTTTAGGAACTTGTGAAATTGAGACGGAAAAACAGGTGTACCGAAAGGCCAAAAGTTCCGAGTTAGATGTAGAGAGGACACCCCAACCAAATAAACAAGATGGAAATGCAGCCTAACTTAACTGGCAAGAAAAAAAAAAGGAAAAGAAAAAGAAAAAAAAGGAACAAAACTACAAAAGTTACATTATTAATTAGATGCATATTAACACTATTGCCCTATGCTATTTGGTGTAGCCAAAACAAGAAACAAAATTAATAATGATGGTGACAACGATGATAACAGCAGTGGTCTATTTGTAATGGCCCAGAATGACAAAGCAACGAGCCTTTTCTTTCGGTGGTCCTTATTATGTTGTTACTATTAGTAATTTACCTATTTAATTTATTACCTTTGTGAATTAATCTTCATAAGTGTTGTCTATATCTTCGTTTCCCTCTCCATCGTTCACTGCTTATCCTTGGATGATTTCATGTCGGATCTGGTTTGGTTGTATGAACAAATTTGTGGTGGTGATTCATATCCATACAGAATGTTTGGAAACAGATTTCTACTCAACCAACTGTTAACGAGACGTTGACTGCTTGATGGTTTCTTCGGTTGAGTAGGAGAACTTGTCAATGCCAAAATACAGTTAGAAAAAAAATAGAGGGAACCATAATAATTTGTCGTTGAATTCTTGACTTTGGGAAAAATGAAATACCTTGCATGTAAAAAGACTAAATAAAAATATCTTTTAAATTGAATAGAAGTCATAAGCACGTCTTTTTTAACAAAATATTCGATAGTTTTGTTAGATTACAGAAGATTTTAGCCCCAAAATGCCAATGCTGCAACGCCGCAAGTTATAATGCCGTATTTATTAGCAATAATGCTAGGTAAACAAAATTAAAATTTTTTACTATAGTACATGTGAGTAATGTGACTTGCCAAACTATAATGGTGAAAAATTAAAGCAACCATGTGGATATTACTTAGGCTATTAAAAACGTTATTCTCTCTAAGCTGTTTAAGAAGAATATGGATGGTTGTCTTTATTTACAATTTAGAGAGAGAGAGAGGGGGGGAGAGGGAGAGAGAGAGAGAGAGATTTCAGGGACAAGATTATTTAATGTGAAAAGAGAATAAAAAATTGAGCCAAAAAAAGGTTCTATAAATAAAATTAACTATTATGTATTTATATATAATTTTCTAATATAATATTCAATAGTTATGAAAAAAATAGTAATGATGTTTTTAGTCAGCATTTTTTAATTTTTTTTCTTTCTCTTAAATTTTTGTCCATTTATTATTTTATTGGCTAATATTGCTTTAAAAAATAATTTCCTAACAACACTATTTTTGTGCATTTATTAGTAATTTGATTACAAATATAAATGTACTTTAATAATATTATTTATAAAATTTGAATAGAAATGTTGATTAATTTCAGTTTTGCATGAAATAAAGCCAAATGTTTTATTCACTTATGGAAGTGAAATAGAGAAAAAGGTTAACTTTTACTCTGTCGGTGATGATGGACAAAATAATATGCTTAGTCATATGCAAACCATAGAGCAGGTAGGGTTGGTTCCTTGAGTACTTGAAGACACACAAGACACGCATATAATTGCAACTAACACATACCTTTATCTCATCATCTTTCCCCTTCATAAAGGAATTGATCCCTCATGCCATAATCAAGCTCAATCAGAACGAAAGAAACGAATAATAGACGAAAAAAGGCACTACTTTTGCTTTTACACACGGAATAAACAAAGAAAGCTCCCATAAAGAAGAATCACATCATATGATATTCAAGAAAAACACACGAAACCGCATATAGGACAGCAGTTACCGTCTTCATATTTATATCATTGTTCATTGATGAACTAATCATACAATGAGATAATCTGTTCCTGCAGTAATGCATTATTTCTAGAAATTAAATTTGTCAACCAAGATAAAATAAAATTCAATGAGTTCTGTCTGATCTGCTCAATAAATAAAAAGCAAAAGAGAAACACGATCCTGTAGTGCCCATTTCTAAACCCATCACCTCCCTATCACTGGATAAATATTAAATGACTACACCTATATTTTATCGTATCCAAGTAATGAATTTAGGTTGAGTATAAAAAAATGGCATACAAGAATAAATTAAAAGACGTCACCGGCAGCTACAACCACATGCACATTCCAATAAGCACTGTGGTGTCAGTGCCGCTGTTCCCGCCGCCAGTATCTCCGACGCAGAATCGGTGGCAATGTAACTAACAGCGAGCAGTATTAGTCACATTTTACATCACAAGTTTTGAAACCTCTACATAAATTAAACTAAACACTCTTTTGGCAATTCTGAGGCCTAAACCCAAACCTCTGATTCTCCAAATCATACTCAACGTAGTAATTCTGCTGCTGGTAGTTCCCCAATATGATCGACGGTCCCCCGGCCCTGGCAGGGCCGGCCGAACCGCCATCCGTGACAATTGTAAGACATGCCACGTCAGCACGACCAACCAAGGAGAAATAATCGGCCACGGGAAGCGTCATTTTGGCGCCGCCCTTGAACTGAAAGGTGAGCTCCGGCAACGGCACTGTCTTCGATCCCTTGAAATCGAAGCAAGGACTTAAGCCTGATTGGTCCTCCACGTCCTTCGCCCTCGTGAAATTCTTCATCTGCTTCTCGAATTCCTTTGCTACGACCTCGAACACCGGCTTCTCCATGAACGTGAACGTTGACCCTGAGTCAACGATGGTGCCGCCGTTCCCGTCCAAACCGGGCTCCAATAATGCATAAGGAGCCTTCACCCTCTTCCCGCCGACGAGGATCTTCCGGAGAGTAACGTAGTAGTATTCCCCGAATGCCGAATTGTTCGCCGCGGCGGGGTTCGCACGGAACGGCGTGTAGCTGACGCCGGCGGTCTTGGAGCCGCCGGAGGAACCAATGTGCAAGATGAGGTCGCTTTTCACCGGCGCGTCGTCGAAGCGGTGAGAGACCAGACAGTAAGAGAATCTCTTGAGGTTCATCTGCGACGGCAATGACTCCTTCCCGCGTCCAAATCCGGCAATCCCGGAGGGTTGCCGGACCGAGAGGATTGAGCAGCCAACGAGAAAATCGGTGACAATTTTTCCGGGAAAATCGAGATTGTCCAGTAGCAGGAGACCGGCGGTTGAGCCCAATCCGTATTGTATGATGTAAGCAGGGCAGTTGAGCGCGCAGTTGGGGGATCCAGGTTGGCAGCCGGGGCAGCGGGATTGAGGATCGGAACCGAAAATCCAGTCACATTTGGGATTGGTGCAGCCGACGAATCTGGCAGTTGAAGAGTTCTTGGGAATGAAGGTGTGGATGTTGGAAGGATCGATGTTGGGGAAGTTGCAATTGGAGCAGAGGTAGCGTGAGGAACAGGGGAACCAGACGAGGCTGCTTCCAGTGTCGAGAACGAAGGGGAATGTCTGCGGTGGTGTTCCGAAACTGAGGTCTACGGAGTAGCCGCCGTAGCTCTTTGCGAATACTGGGGTGGTGACATATTCGCTGCTTTTGCGGTTCTTGAGGTGGTGAGCCCTGGAGAGAGAAGCAGAGGCCGCAAATTTAAGGGCTTGTAATAAAGGTTGAGAAGCGGAAGATGAAGAGGAGGGTTGGTTTGTGAAGAATGGAGAAAGAGAGAGTTTAATGGTGTTGGATGAAGAGGATAATGGGGTCAGAGAAAGGAGAGTGAGAGAGAGAGTGCAGAGAATGTGAAAGTAAGTAGCCATTGTGAAGGGGGGGATGGGGGATGTTGTTGGTGTTTGTGCTTTGTTGTGTTAGTTTATTATTTATAAATGAGGTGGGAACCAACGGGCAAACTGTAAGTGGGGGTTGTACTTTGTAGAGTGGCTGAGTGAGTTTAGGGGCTGATGGAATTCAGAATTGTCCTCCCTGCGCGTGGAAAATAACATGAATTGCCATTCACGCCAACGGTAGTTTTTGACTTGTCAGGTCTTATATTGTCTTAACGCGCCTGAAGCCTGAAGCCATCCATGTAGGTATCTGTTTTGAAGCACACAGTAACTTTCAGTGTTTGGATGCACATCTTCTGTTTTCATTTTATGAAAATTACATTCTGGCCCTACAAGTTTCATGTGTTCACATAATGATCATCTTAAATAGGTTTTATTCTTTTGCAACTAAGCTGCAAGAAATTTCCTCGTTTTTTCTATTTCTTCAATTCTTCAAGTCCTCACTTCCCCACCACCTAACCCAAAACAATTTTCGTGCGTTCTCTAGTGTGCCAAATTCTTGGTCGTGAGTGTCTTCATCAATATCATCTTCCCAAACCCTGAGAAAAGTAGGGTTGTCTATTACCCAAAATTTCTCCTTAACGGTCAACTGTGGGTTGTGTTGTGGGACATTCATACTAGAAGCGACTTCGTCATTTCTGTGATAAGTTCGATACCCAGTTTCATATTCATGTTCTTATCTTTGAATGTAATTGAATGAATTGGTTTATAGCAAGGCAATTGGAATTTCAGATATAGGGTTTGTGTACTTGTTTTTGCAATGTTAATTGTAAGTGCTTTAGGTTTTGATTTTTGAGTTAAATTATGCTGGGGACAGGAAATCTTGCTTTTTTGTGCCATGTTCATCGATTGATGCATTTTCATGAGTATCTGACCTCCTGCACCAATTGTAGTTTTACAGAGTTTTCCAACTTTTTCATATTCCTCTCTCTTATTTTGCAACCAAACGACGCACTCAGGACAAATTTGTACACAACACTCATTTATGTAAAGGCTAATATATCATTTGGTGGTAGTAAGTTTGGATAGACTTTTTTCCATATATATAAAAAAAAAGGTAAAGATGCTTAATTTTTTTTTCTTTATCTTCATGATATACAATACTTTTTGTCCAAGAAAATTTTAAAAATTAATATGGGAAGTGACATTTGGTCTTTTAAAAATTTATGAAATATTGAAAAAGTTCTTATAAATCAAATTATATAAGAAACTCCATTATACATAGATGAACTATGAGTTTAGGAGAGAATTGAACAAAGCAGGGAGGCATACAAGAAGTGAGGCAGTGTTGAAGATGATAACCATTTATTGATAAATTGTGTCATTTGTGTGTTTGCAGAAGGGACATGGGATGATAAGTGTTATGGGATCTATAGACTATTGAGTTACAAAATAAACATCCCGCATGCTATCTAGTACTAGGGATAATAAATATCTTTCAAAAAACTTAAATTAATTTTGGAGTTCACCAAGGATTAAACTCTTGATTTTTCGGATCTAACATTTTAATACCATGTCATAATACCACTCATCCCAAAAGTTTGAACTGATGGAAAAAGATAACACCAATGATTATATCTCTAATACTCCATAAACCTCCATTGTACACATTGTACAAATATTCCATTAGCTTCTCATACTTTTTCCATTGTGTGGGCTATTGAGTTACAAAAGGGATAATAAACATCTTCCCGAAAAATTAAACTGAATTTGGGGTTCACCAAGGATTGAACTCTTGACCTTTTAGATTTAGCACTCTAATACCATGTCATGATACCACTCATCCCAAAAGTTTCAACTGATAGAAAAAGGTAACACTAATGATTATATCTCTAATACTCCATAAACCTCCATTGTACATATTGTATAAATATTCTATTGGCTCCTCATACTTTTGGTTAGAGGTCAAAGCTAGCAATAATAATTGCCTCATAACTATAGTTAATTTATTACCATATTGAGTTAGGTTTTAGTAAGGTTAATTTTCTAATGGGAAAGTATAGGTAAACAACAATATTGTTGAATAATATGAATAATGGAGTTAAAAAAGTAAATTATTTAATTAGTGGCATGAGTAATTAATATCTAATAATAACCAAATTTCAAAGTTAAAAAAATAAGGGTTTTCACATTGAGGTTCTCCAACTAGCCTCTGGTCTTCTCTTTCTCTCACTGCAGCCTCCCCCACGCTGGACGCAAGCCATCGCCGCGCCTCCGCAGCCGATGCTGCCTCCCTCTACGCCAACCTCCAAGCAGCCCGCCGTCCCGTGAATTTTTTTCTTCGCACAGCCGACAAACCCGCGGACCGTGCATTCCCTCGCAGCCCACCGTGTCAATCGTCACCGCCTCTTCGCCTCCAACTAATCCGCCTAAATACAGGGGAGAGTTGCGGCTGCTGTTTCAAGATTACATGCCCTCTCACAGCCACTTCAATGGAGTCCAATTTTGTTGATCTGGTTTGTCATGCCCCAGCTTCCTTCACCGACGGCAATACCATGTATTCAAGTGACAATCTTCTCAATTCTTGTGATGTGGAAGGTGAAAAGTCTAACAAGGTAAGCAATGTATGGTTGTGGATTGGGATATATATTTATTTTCATATAAATGAGATGGTTTTTCTAAGCCCAAATTCTTAAACGTTGATGATATTCATTCAAAAAATTTTTTACGGTGTTATCTTCCATCAATATAGTAAGTTAAAGGTAATAAATAATAGATCAATTTCTGAAGAAGATGAAGATGAACCATTTGTTTTCTTGATCCGATAAACTAATATATTACCTTTTTAATATGTTATACTGAAATTGGTTCAGTATATGTTTAGTGTTCACTGAGAAAAAATTGCACATGGTTGCCATTAGATTGTTTTAAATCCCCATCCCTATGCTCCTAAGCCATGCATTCACAAGCAAATATGGCTACATATGTAAGAAAAAGGAAAATACAGCAGCTAATAATGAGCTTTTTGACTTTTCAAAAAGCATAGAAGGAAACTTGGTTTTAGGTTGTGTACGTCTGCTTCAGATGTGGCGGACCCATGCATGCTCTATATAAATAACTAATATAAACCTAACTAGTTAGGTGAGAATTTTAATGAGTACACTTTTCATTGTTATGATTACTGATAAGTCATGTATAGTAATATATTTTTAATGATATTCTTAGAAAAATTATTAATAAAATCTTTTTAGTTGAAACTTGTTTAATAGTATCGTATTTGTTTTTTTGGGTTTGTTAGTGTATGCTTGATTGAAGGCCATAGATGTACAGACATTACTGAGTTTGGAAGTGATGACACGGATCTTGTTAATGAGGTTTGGACTCTAGTATATTGCTATTTTTTCGTGAACCACATGTTTGAATAAACCATTAATCCTCATGTTCATCGAACGATATCTGTTTTGAACTGATTTGCAGTTACCAGATCACAGTTGCCTTGCCGAAGACGAAATACCAAGAGTTGGGATGCAGTTTAAGTATTTGAAGCTGGCCTAAGATTTTTATGTGACTTACGCAAAGAAAGTCGGTTTTATAAGTAAGATACGGAACACAAATTATGACAGGATGACAAAGGAACCGATTAACCAATCTATTCATTGTAATCGAGAGGATTTTCGTGGATCTCGTGTCAAAGCACCTACACAGAAGAACACGGTTGCAGCTATGGGGTGTAGAGTAAGGGTATATGCAAAGTTTGACAGGGAGAGGCAAGATTGGGTCTTGTTGAAGATTGATTTGAGTCACTCGCACACATGTTCAACTAAAAAGACGGTGTATTACCACGAGAATAAAGAGTTGACCATGCATGCGAAATGCATGATTGAGGTTAATGATGTGGCGGGCATTCAACTCAATAAGACATTTCTAGCATTGGCTAATGAGGTTGGTGGACCGTCAAACCTGGGCTTCTCAGAGAAGGATGTCAGGAATTACATCTCATCAAGATTCCGATCTACTAATGTCAACGCCGATGTCAAGGAGATGCTGAATTACTTCATGCGAATGAAGGAGATAAATCTGAACTTCTTCTACGCCGTGAATGTGGACGATGATTACAAATTTAGGAGTGCAGTTTGGGTGGATGCAAGGTGCAGGGCGTCGTATGATGTGGTGTTATTTGATACCACATACAGCACGAACCGGTAAGATTTATTTACGTTGATGTTGTTTACTTTTTGTGTTATTTTGTATTAGTTGGATGTTAATAAATGTGGTTGTTTTTACTTTAGGCATGGTTTGCCGTTCGTCTCTTTCGTCGGTGTGAACCACCATGGTAAGTCTACTTTGTTAGGCTGTGCTCTGCTAGGTAGTGAGGAGATCCTGAGTTTCGAGTGGGTGTTCACATAATGGCTGAAGTGCATGGAAATTGCACCACAGGGCATCATCATAGACCAATGCAGGTCGATGTTTGGTGCAATTAGGAAGGTCCTACCCAATACACACCACCGTTGGTGCATCTGGCATATAGCAAAAAAGATATCGTATAAGCTCAGTGGTTATGCTAGGTTTAATGAGTTGAATGCTGAGCTGAAGCACATTATCTGGAACTTTCCGTTGGTTGAGGCTTTCGAGGATGGATGGGCTAAATTCATTGACGAGTTCAGGTTCGCGTCTTTTAAGTTAAATAATGTATTGTCATTGCTTAGATATTGTATTGTTCTTGTATTTTGTTTTGAAAATCTGTTCCTTATGTGGGTTTCTGTTTTTGGGTTGTTTGTTTTGTGTAGACTTATTTGAGAACTGATGCATGTGGGTGCTGATATTTTTCAAGGGTCAATTTTAGGCTTCTATGAGGAGTACACAAAGGAGTGAGAGTATGCACACATTCTTTGGTAGGTACTTACATTGTGCAAGACTAGTTTGGTTTAGTTCGTTCACGTGTTCGACACTGTTCTTGGAAACAAGGAGCAGAAGAAACTGGAGGACGATGCTACAGACTCGAGAGGATTAATCTCATGCGCAACTAGCTCAGTTATTGAGGGATAATTTCAACAAGAGTACACCAATGACATGTTTATGGATGTCCAAACGAAGTTTGGCAAGAAGGCTGATTGCAATATTTGTGCCATTTATGAACAGGGTGACTCGGCCTGGGTAAAAGTGGAAGAGGAAATACTAGCCTATGAGAAGACCCAGTATGTTACGTACAACGTCCATTTTGACCATTCGACTCACAAGGTTCGATATGAGTGCAACTTGTTCGAGAGTGCAAGTATACTGTGTTGTCACTGTCTTGTAGTACTTTCCTCTTACAAAGTGAATAAAGTGCCTTCATGCTATGTTTTTCGTCGTTGGAGCAAGAAAATAAAGCGTAAGCAAACCTATATTAAGAGTTGCCATGACGTGAAATGTTCAGATGAGAGTCACAACTTATTTAGAGGATTGTGTGCACACTTCTACAACGTTGCGCAGAAATTTGTGAATGGTTATGATGAAGCAGACATGTTGCATACTAGTCTGGATGATGCAAGGGCCAAGCTAGTCGATTACCATACCAAGTTGCAGAATAAGGCTGTCGCTGATGCACACACTAGTATTGCCACAGAGATTTCCTCTGTGGTGGCTATAGGGGATATTCAAGGCCCATCAAAGGTAACCATAAAGGGTCGGCCAAAAGGTAAAAGGCTCGGATATGAGTTGGAAAAGTCGATTAAGAAATCTATACATAGAAAGCAGAAGAGTTCAGGCCAGGTAGGTATCGTAATTAGTTTAAAGCTTCACCTTTATTACATAGTTGATTAATAAGATGATGACTTGTTTTTCATTTGAGTTTGTTTCTTTTAGGATAATTGTGTAGAATCTTGCGGAAATATAGATTTGGATGTTCCCACACGACAGATTGGTCCACAAGGACTAGGTGGATTCATGTCCCTGTTAAACTTTTTTGGCAATACCTAGACTGTTTTGGATACAGAATCTGCTATGTTATATTAGAGGTCCTTTTTGTTAGTTGTTCCAACTCAATATGTATGTTTGATGGTTATTTTGTAGTGCGAGTTGTTGATGGAAAAGGGTTGTAGATGGTTATTTTGATTCTGTATTGGATGGTTATTTGTAGTAATACTTGACTACATTTAACAATGGCTGAAGACGCCTGAAAATTTAACTTCGTATGCGTTCGCATGGTTACCCTAATATTACCTTTGGTAATTGTTTGATTGCTTTTTGTTTAACTAATTACCATTTGAGAGACTCTAAATGTTGAATTCACTAGATACCCAGATGGTTAAAATGTAACGGCCTCCATGTGGTGTGTGTATAATTAGTTACCAGTAGTCTTGGCTGAATGTTCGATTCAATAGGCTAGCGGACGGTTATTTCTATTGGTAACCAAATGGTTATTTTGAATAGTCATGGTGTATTGTTTGTGATCTGTTACAAGTATTTTAATCTGGATGTTCGATTCAATAGCCTAGCGGATGTTTAAAAAGGTATTTATGGTCTTAAGACTAAGTACATCTATTGCTTTCTCCGACTTCGATTCTTCCTCACAGGTAATTCTCTGACTCGTTTCATGATAAGTGAATATCTTATACCCTTTTTCTAGTTGTTTTTACATTGTTTTTAGTTAGATTTTATTAAGTTTTATTATATTTTAGTGCAAAAAACCTCTTTGGATGCTACTTTGTGTTTTTGTGGTATTTTTATGATTTTAGGTGAATTTCGGGTGAATTTGGCAAAGTCTTGAGCAGAGACAAAGAAAGGATAGTAGATGTTGTCAACCTTGACCGCCTTGCATTTCAACGAGCATAACTTGAGCTACAGAGGTCCAATTGACACGGTCTTAACGGTGTTAGAAATCTAACTTTTAGAGCTTGCCAACGATATATAATAGTTTATACTTTTCTTCTGAAATCACTGCCAAATTTGGTGCTAAACTCCAAGCCTGGTGTTTAGCACCCAAGAGGGACAGAACCAACATCTCTTCCCAGTACTGAACGCTTACAAGAATGGCAGAACCACCACTTTTCGGTGCTGAACACCTATTTCGGCGCTAGACGCCAGTAGTACGGGTCTCACCTCACTCATGGAGCATCTTTAGTTGGATTTTGTTATCTTATCTTTCCTTTTTGTAATTTTTAAATTACAGACAATATCTTTTAGGTTTAGAATTCAAATTTCAAATCAAAAGATTTGATTTGATCTAGGTTTGATTTTGTTTGATTTTGAATTTGAATTCTAGGATTAGTTTTAGAGGTTTTTACTATAAATAAGGGACTTCCTTCCTCCTGAGCATCACGCCTCCCGGGAGGGGAGACATCCAGACACGTATCTTCTTTACTATTTTCTCTGTAAAGTTATGAGAAACTAAACCTCCTGGTTAAGGTTAGGAGCTCTGTTTATTTCTATGGATTAAGATTATTATTCTTCTACTTTAACTAATGTTTGATTCGGTTCTAAGGGATTTCCGTTCTTAATCTTATGAATATGAGTGGAACAAGAGTATGACCCTTATTCTACATGAGCTCTTGTGATTCTCGAGAGAGCTATCTCGCATGAGCAATAGCTAGGAAACAATCCTCTTAAACTGAGGGTTACATGCGACTGATTGGGATATGTGACATGAAATCCAGTCAACTTTAGGTAATTAAGGTTTTTGTGGTGCTAAACTTGTTTTCTGAACTTCACCATCTGATCTAAAAGAATTGACATTGTCTGTGGCATTTCAGTAAGATTAGAGGAGATTAATTCGCTACGAGAGTAGGCATTAGTCACTTATGGTTTGCCATAGATGAATCATTCATTGTTAAAGTGGTTAGTAAGACGTTTTAATCCAGAAAGATAAATATCTCCAAAGCCTTAACTGTTTCCATATGTTATCTCTTTACCAAACCTTTAATTGCTTTCTTTATTTTCTTTATTATTTTGTTTTATGCGAATTTAACACCAACTCTTTTTACTATTTTCCTGACTAAGTCCAACAAGATAACTATTGCTTACTCAATCCAACAATCCTCATGGGATCGACTCTCACTCACCTGAGGTATTACTTGGACGACCCAGTACACTTATCGGTGAAGTTGTGCGAATTCAAATGTCGCGCACCAAGTTTTTGGCACTCTTACCGGGGATTGTTAGTGATTGACAACTAACGGTTGTCTTGTGGCTTAGATTAGGTAATTTTCTTTTATCAGTTTGTGACCATTTATTTCCTTTTGAGTTTTGAGTATCAGTTTTTCGCTTTATATTCTCAAAAATTCTCCTTGTTAAATTTCTCTTATTTCAAAATTTTTAAGTATGGGGTCTTTTTAGTGTTTTCTTTTCTTTTTTTATTTTCGAAAAAAAACCCCTTTCTTTCTTTTTCAAAAATTCTTGAATCTTTTTCTTATCTTGATTTAAAATTTAAAGTTTGGTGTCCCGATAGTGATCTTTTTATTTAATTTAATTTTCTTTAATAATATATTGTTTATCTTTCTTGATGTTGGATCTTTATCCTATCTCTTTTTTTCTTGATTTTCAAAATTGGTTATCTTATCTTATCTTTATTTTAAAATTGAAATTTTAAGTTTGGTGTTTCTTTAGTCTTTCTTTCTTTAATTTCGAATTTCAAAATCTTTATTTGACCTTTTCTTTTTAAATTTCAAAAATTTTCAAATCAAATATTCCATCTCTATTTTCAAATCTTCTTAGTTAATTGTCTTCTTTATCTTGTTTTATTTTTAAGTTTGGTGTCTCTTTAATTTTTTTCTTTTTATTTTCTTTTTGAATTTTAAAAAATTTTAAAATCTTTTCTTCCTATATTTTTAATTTTTTTCAAAATTTCTAGTTAATTCTTTTAGTTTTCGAATTAGTATTCTACGTTTTTTTTTTATATTTTCAAATTTTTAATTAAAAAAATGTTCTTTCTTCCTTGCTTTTCTGTTTACCACCTGGTGTTTAATTTTGTTTGGTATTTTGTGCTGAGGAACAATAATGGAGATGGATCACATGGGTTACTACTCACACCCAGAAAATGATTCAAATTACTATGGATGGAGGAATTATCCAGACTTTGGTTGGGAAAGCCAATACCAAAGAAACTTCAGTGCTCCATATTCTATCTATCAAGAACCATCATCTCCTCACTCATATCAAGAACCACCATATCCATATTCATAACAAGAATCACCATCTCTCTATCCATATAAAAAACCTTCATCTTCTTGTTTCATATCAAGAACCATCATCTTTTGATCTTGCCTGCCAAGAATCGCAGCAAATAACAGAGGAAATTTTGCGAAAAATTCTATCCTTATCCCTTGCTTACTCCTACCAAGAACCACCATCTCTCTATCCATACCAAGAACCATTCTCCTTTTACTCATATCAAGAGCCATCATCTCATTATTCATATTAAGAATCATTATCTCCTTATCAAGAACTATTAGCTTTTGAGCTTACAATAAAAGAATTAGGGGAGGTCACTAAAAGTTGAATACATGATATGAGAATGAGTGTCAAGAATATAGAGGGGCATGTGGAGCTAATTACCAAGCGTTGGGCAGAGGAACAAGCAAACTCCCTCACAAGAGAACCAATGCAAATTCCTACAAAAGAATGTGAGGGAATCATTCAAATGAGTCCATACCCCAGTAAATTAGAGAATTCTCCACCCTCACACATGGAAAAAGCAGAAGATGCATGAACAAAAGAGGTTATAAGGGAGAAAAATAATTATGGGAAATTACACTCCAATGAAGTAGAGAATGGCATTGAGGGTGAGTTCTTTGAACCATCAATTCAAGAGGATCCTGATGACGGGTATACTCCACCCATCACACAACACCCAAGTCTTGAATCCAGAGTAGTAGAGATAATCAAGGAATATACTGAAAAGGAGATTGTGACCAAGGAACAAAAGATGATATCTATGAAAAAGGAAAGGTCTGCAAGAAGGAATCCAACCCCCACCCTAACAAGTAAGGAGAATCAAGCTGATAACAAAAAAAGAAAACTTGTTAGGAGGAATTCAAATTTGAGGGCACTAATCTTCTCCTCTTTCCCCTTGGAGTCATTTCTTTTAACCAACCGGAAGAAGGAGAGGAAAATTCAACAATCAAGTTTCAAGCTAATGGCATTAAAGAAGCGCTTGTTGGGAGGTAATCCAACCATAAGTATCTTTAGTTTATTTCAGTTTTATCTTAGTTTTATTTTTTATTCTTTTTTTCTTAATCTTTAAAGTTTTCATAGGTTTTCTAATGTTTGTGATCATGTATAGCGCTTAGAACAGGGACAGAAGAACTCAGAATGGAGAGCAGAACACCCTGGAGCAGGAAGGCTCTGGTGCTAAATGTCAAGCTGGGCATTTAGCACCAGAAAGGAGGCAAGCATTCCTGGTGTTTAACGCCAAAAAGGGACTAAGTTTTCTTTGCTTGGGGACAAGCAAACTTTTTAAGTTTGGTGTTGCAGAGTGAGCTTTGGGTTTATATTATCATCAATGGCACCAAAGGAAGGTGAATTATTGGTAGCGCGAAATTGTGATCAATACTTTTCATAACACAAATAATCCCCGGTGATGAATCCAAAAACTTGGTGTTCAATACCATGGCATAAACACAACTTCGCACCACTAACCAGCAAGTGTACTGGGTCGTCCAAGTAATAAACCTTACGCGAGTAAGGGTCGATCCCACAGAGATTGTTGGTATGAAGCAAGCTATGGTCACCTTGTAAATCTTAGTCAGGCAAACTCAAATGGATATGGGTGATATACGAATAAAACATAAAGATAAAGATAGAGATACTTATGTAATTCATTGGTAGGAATTTCAGATAAGCGTATGAAGATGCTTGTCCCTTCCGTCTCTCTGCTTTCCTACTGTCTTCATCCAATCCTTCCTACTCCTTTCCATGGCAAGCTCAAGCAAGGGTTTCACCGTTGTCAGTGGCTACCTCCCATCCTCTCAGTGGAAATGTTCAACGCACCCTGTCACGGCACGGCTAATCATCTGTCGGTTCTCAATCAGGTTGGAATAGAATCCAGTGATTCTTTTGCATCTATCACTAACGCCCAGCCTTCAGGAGTTTGAAGCTCGTCACAGTCATTCAATCATTGAATCCTACTCAGAATACCACAGACAAGGTTAGACCTTCCGGATTCTCTTGAATGCCGCCATCAGTTCTAGCCTATACCACAAAGACTCTGATCTCACGGAATGGCTGGCTCGTTTGTCAGGCGAGCGCTCGGTTGTCAGGCGATCAACCATGCATCGTGTATCAGGAATCCAAGAGATATTCACCCAATCGAAGGTAGAACGGAGGTGGTTGTCAGTCACACGTTCATA
>NC_029777.3:74042049-74044269 GCF_000817695.3 Arachis duranensis
GTTTGGGCCATCAAATCTTGGGCAAAGTATGAACTATCATATATTGTTGGAAAGCCCAGGATGTCTACTTTCCAACGCCGTTGAGAGCGCGCCAATTGGGCTTCTGTAGCTCCAGAAAATTCGCTTCGAGTGCAGGGAGGTCAGAATCCAACAGCATCTGCAGTCCTTTTTAGTCTCTGAATCAGATTTTTGCTCAGGTCCCTCAATTTCAGCCAGAAAATACCTGAAATCACAGAAAAACACACAAAATCATAGTAAAGTCCAGAAAAGTGAATTTTAACTAAAAACTAATAAAAATATACTAAAAACTAACTAGATCATACTAAAAACATACTAAAAACAATGCCAAAAAGCGTACAAATTATCCGCTCATCAATTATCTTCATGGAAGATCAGTAGCCACCATAACTAAGGTGGTTAAGTTTCAATATCCCTTCCTTTATCTTAATTTCTATTTCTATTCTAGCTTTTGCATGATCATTATTAGGATTTCCTTTGCTTTCTAGTTTAGTAGTTCAATTTTGAAATTTTTATGGTTAAAAAATGACTCATGTATTATTCACTAAGCTTAAAAAGAAAAAATCTTTTGAAAAAGTAGTAAGATGCATAAGATCTTGAGTTATTCTGATCACTTTGATGTGGTGGCCTTATCTTTATTTTCTGAATTTATGAATTAACTGTGCATACTTGATGTTGGGGTTAGGCATGTTGGCTCTTGAGGAATAGAAATTTAGAGAAGTATTATTGATTCTCTGAAACATAAAAAAGATTGATACTTGAAGCAAAAGAAACATCAAGAAAAAAAGAAAATCGAAAAAGAAAAAGAAAAATCAAAAAAGAAAAATGTCCAAGGTTTTGAGCATCAATGGTTAGGAAGGTCAAAATTGGCCTAAAAAGCTTAAAAGAGTTGCTATCCCTAACTATATGCTTGTGGTGTGAAAGTGTCAAGTAAACCTTGAGACTGAACATTTAAAGTCGTGACTCAATGCTATAAAGAGTACGCTTAAGGCCCGGAGCACCACTGTTTGGGAATTTAAGCAAAGCTAAATTCGAATCTAAAGGGTTTCCCCAGTTAAGTGCTTGTGGTGATTATGTATCAAGTGGTAATACCTAAAAGCAAAACACTTAGAGTCATGGCTAGACTCAAAGGTGCAAAGCACCAAAACAAAGTAAAAGCTATGTTCAAGAATCAAGAAAAACTTAAAGAAGAAAATCAATAATATCATCCGGATTCTAGTTCTAAAGGATACCAATATTTCAGAGCTTCAAAGGAAAGTGAGATGCCAAAGCTATTTTGAAATAAAGTGTCAATAGCCCCATTCAACAAGATAACTATTGCTTGCTCAATCCAACAATCCTCGTGGGATCGACCCTCACTCACCTAAGGTATTACTTGGATGATCTGATGCACTTGCCGGTGAAGTTGTGCGAGTTCATATTTCGCGCACCATCTCATCAATGTCTTAGTGCTTGGTGCTGTGAATGGTGATTTAACCTCCTTTTTCTTGTTTCTTGGACGGTTGTAGCGTACACGTTCATTATTTTATTCCAACAGAGTTCGCACCTGTTCAATTGATTCATTGTGCGCTCCCATGACAATATCCACCATGAGCTCCACTCTCATTGTCCAAAGCATATCCTGTATGGTACTTTCACTCTAAGGGCGATGATCGAAGTGTCAAAGAAACATGAAACAGAAATAACAAATTTAAAACAGAGCGCCGGGTAACTTACATCGTTACATTCATCTAGTTTACAATCTTCAGTCCATGTCTCCATGGATTTAATGATATAGATGCCACAATCCCAACTACATAATTAAGTAAGAATGGTCCAATCAGGATGATATCAATGTTATAGTAACTACAAATGGATAAATTTGTTGGGTGTGTTGATTGGTTCTACTTACCTGTTCAGTTGCATAGGGACTTTGGCATATGCAAAACTTGGGCCATTCATACTACGTTCGTATGTCGGGTGGCTACTTTGGCCATGTCTTTAATTAGTCGCCCCTGTAAAATACTCAGCAATATTTCATCAATTTTTGTTTTTTGTTATCTGGTGGACGAAATTGTGATCACTATTCTTTGATTTGCATTCATTGCAAAATTGTGGAGTTTAGGTATTTGGCACGAGTGGACACAACTCCGTTCAACTAACCAGCAAGTGTACTGGGTCGTCCAAGTAATAAACCTTACGTGAGTAAGGGTCGATCCCACA
>NC_029777.3:74044805-74045506 GCF_000817695.3 Arachis duranensis
CATTCAAGCTCTGTTGCATGTAGAACGGAAGTGGTTGTCAATCACGCGCGTTCATAAGTGAGAATGATAATGAGGGTTACTTATCATCACATTCATCATGTTCTTGGGTACGAATGAATATCTTGGAATAAGAATAAGAGAGATTTGAATAAAAGAAAATAGACTTTCATTAATACTTGAGGTACAGCAGAGCTTCACACCCTTAATCTATGGTGTGCAGAAACTCCACCGTTGAAATTACATAAGTAAAAGAGGTTCAGGCATGGCCGAATGGCCAGCCCCCCTAACGTGATCAATGATCTCTTAGGATGAAGAATAAAACAAAACTGAGACCAAAGATGTCTAATACAATAGTAACTTATCCNTACAATAGTTAAATGTTCTATTTATACTAGACTAGCTACTAGGGTTTACATGAGTAAGTAATTGATGCATAAATTCACTTCTGGGGCCCACTTGGTGTATGCTTGGGCTGAGCTTGATCAATCCACGAGCTGAGGCTTCTCTTGGAGTTGAACTCCGAGTTTTGACGTATTTTGGGCGTTCAACTCCGGATCATGACGTTTTTCTGGCGTTTAACTCCAGACAGCAGCGTGTACTTGGCGTTCAACGCCAAGTTACGTCGTCAATCTTCGATTAAAGTATGGACTATTATATATTGCTGGAAAGCCCTGGATGTCTACTTTCCAACGCCGTTGAGA
>NC_029777.3:74049660-74049914 GCF_000817695.3 Arachis duranensis
AAGGCAGGTTGTACCTCAATGATCCCCAGCTTCTCCATTACAGAGAGTGGCATAAGATTTATCCCTGACCCCAGATCACATCTTCATCCTCTTCAGAGGAAGAATAATCTTCAGGGCTCATGAATGGCAGAAGGAGATTTAATGGAATCTCTATGGTCTCTGTATGAGCCTCAGATTCCTCTTTAATAGGAAACTCCTTCTTGCTTGAAGGACGTCCCAGGAGGTCTTCCTCACTAGGATTTTCGTCCTCCTCA
>NC_029777.3:74050268-74050692 GCF_000817695.3 Arachis duranensis
AGGCTTTTGTTGATCCTTCCAGGAGAAATTTGGATGATTTCTCCATGATGGATTATAGGTGTTTCCATAAGATTCACCCATATAATTAACCTCTGCCATGGCAGGGTTCTCAGGATCATAAGCTTCTTCAGAAGCTACCTCTCTAGTGTTGTTGGATGCATGTTGCAGCACATTCAGATTTTGAGAGATCATGTTGACCTGTTGAGTCAACACTTTGTTCTGAGCCAATATGGCATTCAGAGCATCAATTTCAAGAACTTTTTTTTTTCTGAGGTATTCCATTATTCACGGAATTCCTCTCAGAGGTGTACATGAATTGGTTGTTTGCAACCATGTCAATGAGTTCTTGAGCCTCTTCAGGCGTTTTCATCAGGTGAATAGATCCACCTGCAGAATGGTCCAATGACATTTTCGAAAATTCAGA
>NC_029777.3:74050729-74052750 GCF_000817695.3 Arachis duranensis
ATTCTCCTTGCATTATTATTATTATTATTTTCGGCTGCCATCTCCTTCTCTTGTTCAAAAATTTCTGAAAGGTTATTTCTGAATTGTTGTAATTTAGCTTCTCTTAATTTTCTCTTCAGAGTCCTTTCAGGTTCTGGATCAACTTCAACAAGAGTGCCCTTTTCCCTGTTCCTGCTCATATGAAAGAGAAGAAAACAAGAAAAGAAAGAGGAATCCTCTATGTCACCGTATAGAGATTCCCTTATGTTAGTAGAAAAAGAAAGGGGTATAAGAAAGAAGAAGGATGGATTCGGATTTTTGGATGAGGAGAGGTGAAGAGAATTGTTAGTAATTAAATAATTAAATAGAAGAAGAAAAGAGAAGGAAGATTTCGAAAATAATTTTTGAAAAAGAGGTTAGTAATTTTCGAAAATTAGAGATAAGATAAGATTAAAATTAAAAATTAAAACAAAAAGAATTTTTGAAAAAGAGAGAGATATTTTCGAAAATAGAAGAGGGGGAAGTAGTTAGGTGGTTTTGAAAAAGATAAGAAACAAACAAAAAGTTAGTTAGTTGATTGAAAAAGATTTGAAATCAAATTTTGAAAAAGATAAGAAGATAAGAAAAAGATAAGATATTTTGAAATCAAATTTTGAAAAAATAAGAAGATAGGAGGTTAGATAAGATATTTTGAAATCAAATTTTGAAAAAGATAAAATTTTTGAAAAAGATAAGATAAAACATAAAAAGATAAGATAAAAATTTTAAAAAAGATATTTTGAAAAAGATTTAAATTTTAAAAAGATTCAACTAACAAGAAATTACAAGATAAGATTCTAGAACTTAAAGATTGAACCTTTCTTAACAAGAAAGTAACAAACTTCAAATTTTTGAACCAATCACATTAATTGTTAGCTAATTTTCGAAAATTTGATATAAAAGATAAGAAAAAGATTTTTGAAAATTAATTTTTAAAATTTTCGAAAATAAAAAAAAAATGAAAAAGATATGATTTTTGAAAAAGATTTTGAAAAGATAAGATTTTTAAAATTGAAATTTTGACTTGACTTGTAAGAAACAACTAATTTTTTTTAAAAATTTTTGACCAAGTCAACCCAAAATTTCAAAAATTTGAAGGGAAATAAGGAAAAGATATTTTTTTTTTATTTTTGAATTTTTAATTATGAGAGAGAAAAACAACAAAAATACTCAATGCATGAAATTTTTAGATCAAAACAATGAATGCATGCAAGAATGCTATGAATGTCAAGATGAACACCAAGAACACTTTGAAGATCATGATGAACATCAAGAACATATTTTTGAAAAGTTTTTAATGCAAAGAAAACATGCAAGACACCAAACTTAGAAATCTTTAATGCATGAAAAATATGAATGCAAAGATGCACATGAAAAACAAGAAAAGACACAAAACAAGAAATCATCAAGATCAAACAAGAAGACTTGTCAAGAACAACTAGAAGATCATGAAGAACACTATGAATGCATGAGATTTTCGAAAAATGCAAGAAAAAAATTTTTAAAGCATGCAATTGACACCAAACTTTAAAATTAACACAAGACTCAAACAAGAAACACAAAATAAATTTTTTTATTTTTATGATTTTCTAATTTTTTTTTGTATTTTTATTGATTTTTTTCGAAAAACATTTAAGGTTTGTAAAAACGAAAAATAAAAGAAAAATTTTTGAAAAAGATTTTGAGAAGAAAATTACCTAATCTGAGCAACAAGATGAACCGTCAGTTGTCCATACTCGAACAATCCCCGGCAACGGCGCCAAAAACTTGGTGGACGAAATTGTGATCACTATTCTTTGATTTGCATTCATTGTAAAATTATGGAATTTAGAAATTGGCACGAGTGGATACAACTCCGTTCAACTAACCAGCAAGTGTACTGGGTCGTCCAAGTAATAAACCTTACGTGAGTAAGGGTCGATCCCACAGAGATTGTTGGTATGAAGCAAGCTATGGTCACCTTGCAAATCTCAGTTAGGCAGATTAAAATAGTTTATGGGTTT
>NC_029777.3:74052946-74053550 GCF_000817695.3 Arachis duranensis
ACTCTGTCACAGTACGGCTAATCACCGGTTGGTTCCCGCTTCTACTGGAATAGAATCCCTTGATTCTTTTGCGCTTGTCATCACGCCCAGCCTTCAGGAGTTTGAAGCTCGTCACAGTCATTCAATCATAGAGTCCTACTCGGAATACCACAGACAAGGTGAGACTTTCCGGATCCTCATAAATGCCGCCATCTATCTAGCTTATACCACGAAGATTCTGTTGGGGAATCTAAGAGATACACATTCAAGCTCTGTTGCATGTAGAACGGACATGGTTGTCAATCACGCGCGTTCATAAGTGAGAATGATAATGAGGGTAATCTGACTCATAACATTCATCATGTTCTTGGGTACGAATGAATATCTTGGAATAGGAATAAGAGAGATTTGAATAAGAGAAAATAGAATTTCATTAATACTTGAGGTACAGCAGAGCTCCACACCCTTAATCTATGGTGTGCAGAAACTCCACCGTTGAAATTACATAAGTAAAAGAGGTTCAGGCATGGCCGAATGGCCAGCCCCCCTAACGTGATCATTAATCTCTTAGGATGAAGAATAAAACAAAACTGAGACCAAAGATGTCTAATACAATAGTAACTTA
>NC_029777.3:74057438-74096877 GCF_000817695.3 Arachis duranensis
TTGAAGAACGACGCGTACGCGCCAAGTGCGCCTACGCGTGGAGGGTCATTCTGCTAAAAGTTTTCTAAGTTAAAAGCTGCAGAATTCACAGATTCAACCCCCAATCTTCCGACGGACATAACTCTCTCATTTTAAATCGTTTTTCACCCGTTCTTCGAACGGCATGGACATCCCGGATCCAATTTCACTTCTAAACAAGTTTGGTACAAAACGGAGATCCAGAGTCCAAGTTATGTCCCATCAAAGTATGCCCAAAAACCATGTTTTCATACAAAACCACAAGGTGCCCTTTTCAAAACAAGCCATTTTCAACCCTTTTTAAAATCAACCAAAACATGCTAGTTTCAATCCTTTTTGAAATCAATCAAAATATACCCAAAATCAACATCAAGCCTCCTCAACTCATACATTAACACTTTACCACGATGCACAAAACTGCCCTATAACCATTTTTACCCATCTCAAACAAATGGCTAAATTACAAACACATTAACATGTCATACATCTTTCCTCATCCCAATTTCCAACAATACTATTTCCAATCAATCATCATTATACATAATCAATATCATACTCACTATCACATGGTTTCACCCACAAATCAACCTTAATTATTTCTCAAGCATATATCACAACATACATATCTCTCATGCATCATCATACCATCAAGGCATCAATAATCATGATCACATATATGACCACATAACATACCTCAACCAAAACCAAACATACCTCATTTATACAATTTCACCCAAAATTACCAATTTCCATACTTCAACTCCTCAAACCTCATTATTCAATAACCAACTCAATCATTCACATATTCATTATCTAAAATCCATCCAATCACTTGTGTCATCATACAATGCACACATCAACTTACCTTTCTTACCTCTTACCGGCCTCCGGCCCAAAATTTACGGCCTCAAAATAGAATAGACATAAATATACTTACTGTCCTTACCACTTTTCGGCCTCCGGCCCAATATTTCATCAAGTCAATATACATAAACTCATCACCATATAGTTCACTATACACTACAAATTTCAATTAACACAACAACAATGCACAATTCCATAATCCTTACCTAATGTCATCCACTACGCATATAATACCAATCAATCATAAGATTCAAGCTTAATCCTAGGGGCACCTAACCTAGGAATTCACATCATATCGCACGGTACTTAAATGAAACTTAAACCGTACCTCTTGTAGCCAAATCAATTGAGCCTCTTCTTTGGAAGTCTCCACCAACCTTAGCCCTAAGCCTCACCAAAGCTCCTCAAGCAACACCAATCTCCCAATTGTACACCAAAACCATCAAATGCACTAACATAACCAATATCACATTCATACATCAACCTAGGGCTCATAAAGATGATAAATCACAAGGGTTTGAGCACTTCTTACCTCAGCCCATATGAAGTAGGGATAGAACCCAATATGGTGGTTTGAAGATCAAAGAGAGTTAGGTTTTCTCTCTTCTCTTCTCTCTTCTTAATTCAGCGCCCCAACCCTTCTTTTTAGGGTAAAATGAGCTGAAATGCTCATAACTAATGTTTATATATGTTGGGTCTTGGGCCCACTTAGGCCCAGTTCACTTATTTTTGTCCGTTGGCCCAATTTTGGACCAAAGCCTTTAAGATTAGCGCTCTAAATCGCACTTCAAATATTTCTACCTCCCCTAATTATAATTCCTCATTTCTTAATCTTATTTACTCATAATCAATTTTCTCAGTTGCAGTACCAGACAGGTCTCAGCCGGTACTGCCGGTCAAGATTCCACGGTGCGCTTTTACGCAGAAAACTATGTCTTCCGACTCGGAAAAATTCACTGAATCCAAAAATCATATTTAAATCATCAAATTCCAATTGCCAAATATTCCAACCATATTCGCTCCTACTTAACTCATTATTTAATTAATTTTGGTTAGACCGGGTATTACATATTTGATGACTTACGGTGCCCGCTTTTAATGGATCCATCTTTACTTTTCTGTGTACATCCATTGATAAATGCATATATTGCCCTTACTATGTTGGACATACAATTACACTTACGTCTACCATACAAAACATCCAAAGGAAATAGGGGCATGCATCCAATTTCGCAATTGCAAATAAACAATTCAAATATGCATATAATCTAACCACCTATAGCTTCAATGCTGTAAGTAATTTAAATTCTAATAAACACATTACCTCATGCGCCGCTCTAGTCTTGCGTTCCCTCTTTTAGCTTTGTTTTCTGGATGGGGATTCCTCACTCACTTTTGCTCTATCTCCGAGGCAACCCTATTAGAGAAAGGTCAATTGTGTTTAGAAAGTAATAATTCAAATTCCCCCAGTGGAACATTATTCCTTTTTTAAAAAATCACTCAATGGTTAAGTGGATTAGCATATAACAACGAATAAATCGTCTGGGTTAATACCTCAGGAAGGACATTAACGTCCTTCTTGTCAAGTTCTGCAACAGTCCATGCAGTGACCCATGGCTCTGGTTCTCGACAGTGATCGAGTGGACCATGCTGCAATCGCTAAAAGTATAACAGCTGATTGGAAAGGTTGAAAGGTTATGTTATGCAACATAAAAGCAAGTAGGAAAAATAAGCAATTAAATATTAAAAGATACCATCAAGGCGAACATGCAGCCACCACAAGCTTTATGCTTCTTAGTTTGAAATTTTCTATTGCTAGCCCCAACCACTTGAATGTCTTATGTGCCCAATTGAATTTGCTGGGGCCGGAGACATCGAGAATCGGAGGTATGTGCCATGGGGATATGGTCTGTTGACTTGTTGGGCATAGGAACATCTTTAGGACCACCAAGATGAAGTGCCTTCTAAAATTTGCCCGTTCCGCTTTGGTGTCCATGGGACAGGCATTTACAAAGTTGCGCAACTGGGTGGTTGTTTTTTTCTTAAATTATTCTTTGATGGCCAGATGGGCAGGATTCTTCTTTTTTAGTTCGGGTATGGCAACACTTACATTTTGGATTCAGCAAAGTATGTACAATAATTATTACGCACAGAAAAAGGAAACTAACCAAGCTATATATGGCAAACACTAAAAAGGAAACAACAATAGCTTACCACCGGAGCGTATCCCTAAGCCCCTCCCTATCAACTCAAAATTAACACGGATGTTTCCAACATCTACTATAAGTGTATTTGTGTCCACATCGTATGCCTTCGCTAGTTGTATCATTATACTCTGCTTCACTGTCCATTGTGGAATCCTCTTAACAAATCCAAACCCAATTGCGTCGATCTCTGATAGCTTCGCAACGGCATTAATGTTTTCCAGGTGGGTGATCATCCCATTGATATAGCGTAGAGAATAGTGCGTCTCTACTAATTTCTATTAATAAAAAGAATACAAGTTATAAGCAACTAGAATAAAGACTGCTTAACGACGAAACGCAGATTACCTTTTTCCCCATCTGAATGGTACTCAGGAAATCAAACTTAAAACACGTTCGTGCCTGTAATGAACCAGTAAATAATTAGTGTTTCCACTTACTACACATTATCATTTGACTAGAATTAGAAACCTAACTAACCACCCCAAGAGTTTGACACACACAGCATCATGGCACTAAAATGAGTACACGATAATGAAGAATTCCTTGTCAAATAAGCAGAATAACTGATGTTGTACGGTGTTAACAAAACCAACTATCAATCACACCAGAAACAAGTCAATCAATCACAGAATCAACCACTAGAACAAACAAGCAAACAACTAGACACCAGGTAAAAGAATCATCCGACTAAGTAAGCACTCCTGGTCGAACATCCGCAGTGTGAGTGTACCATACTAACAACGTAAAGACGTGTATTACCAGCATACTACAGTTTTATTTGTGTTTAAAAACACAAACGAATAATACCAACCGAATTCCAGAACCATATACACAAATTTTTTCTGCCATTATAATTAGGCTTCCATAGTATTCAGAACTGAATTAATACATCACGAGTTACTTTAACACAAAAGTCCGTCTCAGGTTTGTATCAAAGTGTCTTACAAAACCAAACATCTCTAAAGGATATCATTTCAAATTAAATCACATGAAACACAAATACATAAACTAAAGACTTCTAAAATATTGTGAATCAACTCAAACAGATTTCATACAGTTGGCTTTATTCTAAGCATCCATGCACTGTGTACTATTACCTTCCATGTTCTAAGGGAAAAAAATTGAAACTCAAAAATGATATAACAACAATATTGATCAATGTGAGTAACCAGGCAAACAACCAAAAATCCAGTATAATAAACTTCTTGTAATGGAAGCAGTCCAAGGTCAAGCAAGTAACAAAATTGAACATCTCTCTACTATTTCTTGTAAAAACATATAAGGTGATGATGACCATGACATACATGCATTCATCATATTATCATTATCATCACCAGCTAAAGCCAAATAATATCAATGGCACACGTTCAAAATATTTGGAAATTCAGTATCTTCTGAAACTTTGAATTAATACATATTCTTGTGATTTATGTGAAATTTGTTTTCTTCATTTTCTTTAATAACAGTACAAATATAGTTTGGAAGGGATACGTGCGTTCGAGCGTGAAAGGATAAAGAAAAAGAAGAGAGAAGCGTTACTTGAAACAAGAAGTATACCGGAAGAAATGAATTCAAAGGACTATGCAGTGTATTTTTTGTTAGCGCTAAGGTTTTTATATACATAAAATAAAATCAAAACATATCCTTTGAAATTTTTTTAAAATATATTTTGAATAAAAAATATTATGTAATTAATTTTTTATTAAGAATGATGATCTAATCTTATTATATTTTATTCAAAATAGAACATCCAAGGTCTAGCAAGTAACAAAATAAGCAAGTAATCATATGTAAAAAAAGTATATTACACTATTAACTGTGATTAAAAATGTAACAAACAATCCCAACCCAGCTCAAATATACAGATAGGTGTTGCAACATTAGAATTTGACTTGCAAATTATTCCGAAAGTAAACATATCAAACAAGTTAAACAATATTTATAAAAAATCAAACATACATTACGGTAAAATTGAATGAGAATTCACATGTGACACAAAGGTTGGTTAACTAACTAAAGCAAAAATTTGTTCCCAAGATGTAAGAACTGTGAATTAACTAACCGATTAATTAACGTAAAATAATAATAATTTAATTATCCGAAATAGGTCCAAAATTTTGGAATAATAATTAGAAAATTTAAATATGATATTCAGACTCAATAGATTTTTCTAAATTGGAAAATGTAATTTTCTTCAGAAAATTGTGTAAAAACGCGTATTGGTAAATTAACCCGTAGTACCGACTTAAATCTGTCCAATATTGTGTAAGAGCAGTAAAAACAGTAGAAAAACTTAGCAAAATAATTAAAGTTGAAATCTGGGTACTAATTTTAAAGGTTTGGCTCAAAGTTGGGTCAAACGGGCCAAAAACGCTAACAGGTTGAATCGGGCCCAAGTTGGATCCAAGCCCAACGTTATATAAGTCCATTAAGTGGCAAACTCAGTAACTTTAAGAGAGAAGAGTTAGTTAGGAAGTTTTGAAAAAGAAGAGAGAGAAGAGAAGTGGTTAAGAAAAGATTTAAATTTAAAATAAGATAAGAGATAAGATAAGAAAAGATTTGAAATAAAAAATTTGAAATTAAAAAAAAGATAAGAAAAGATAAGATAAGAAATTAAAAAGATTTGAAAAGATTTTAAAAGTATATGATTTGAAATTTGATTTTAAAAAAGATAAGATAAGATTTTTGAAAAAGATAAGATTTTTAATTTTGAAAAGATTTGATTTTTAAAAATTAAAAACTAAGATAAGATAAGATAAAAATTTCGAAAACTAAGTTAAAATAAAAATAGAAAAAGAACAATTTGAAGATTGACAAGAACACTAAGAACAAGACTCAAAACACTCAAAGAACACAAAACATATAAAGGACAACAAACTTAAAATTTTTAGAAAACCAAACACAATTTTTTGAAAAATTAAAAGAAAAACACAAGAAAACACCAAACTTAAATATTTGAAACAAGATTTAACCAAAGAAACTATTTTTGAAAAATTTTTAGAAAGAAAGACACAAAGAAAACGAAAATTACCAAGAACAAAAACAAAAAGACTCAACCTAAGAACAAAGATTAAACAAAGAAAAGACAAATATTTTTTGAAAAAGGTTTTAATTTTTTCAAAAAAAGAAGAAGAAAATAAAAAGAAAAGACTCAAACAAAATAAAAATGACCTGATCTAGGGAGCAAGATAATCCGTCAGTTTGTCCAAACTCGAACAATCCTCGGCAACGGCGCCAAAAACTTGGTGCACGAATCCCCACACTTTCGTACAGTTGTACCAGCAAGTACACTGGGTCGTCCAAGTAATACTTGAGCGAGTCAGGGTCGATCCCACGAGGATTATGGTTTGAAGCAAGCTAAGGAATATAGTTAAGGATTGGAGTTGCTTTGTCTTTCTGAATTAACTCTGATATTACTGTCTTCTTTGCTTGTGAGTGATTTCTTCAATGGTACGCTATATGTGATCAATGCCTTTATTGAGAGTTCGTCAATACTCCTCCAGATATGAACCTCAAGGTTAGTGTAGATCCTGTCTGATTGAGGTTGAAGCTCATACAGTCCCTTCTCCTTAATTTCCTACTCAAAGCGCCACAGACAAGGTCGGATCTTCCGGATTAGAGAATGTTGTATCTTTGGGTTCTAGCCTCTACCACAGAAATCCTAATCTCCCCAGAATTTGGCTGAGCTGGTGTCTCGAGAAGTCTCCAATGAATTCATGGATTAGCCGTCTGAGAGATGTATAATCAAGCTGGCGGTTCGATGCTTTCCACTGAAGTATTCACACAAACCCAAGAAGACACGGGTCTTTGTCAGGCACGTTTGTTTTAGTATGATGAACAGAGCTGATTGTCACTGATCATCCTGTTCACCATGTTGAAGAACGAGTATATATCTTAGAATTAATCAAACATGGACCGAAGAGAAACAACAATACTTTTATTAATTCATAGGACTCAGCAGGGCTCCTCCCCTCAACTTAGGAGGCTTAGAAACTCATACTGAAAGGAAATACAAAGTGAAAAACAAAAATATGCTGAATGATGCGCGTAAATCCTTAACAAAGTGTGATCTTCTACTATAAATACTAAACTAATGACTAGTAAGGGTAAAACAGTCATTTTAGTGCTAAAATCCACTTCTAGGGCCCACTTGGTGAGTGTTTGGGCTGAGCTTTGATGAGATCCACATGCTATGAGGCTCCTAGAGCGTTGAACGCTGGCTAGGGGGTCCTCTCTGGGCGTTTGGACGCTGAGCTCGGTTCTTTGGGCGCTGCACGCCTGGAAGGGGGCAGGAAGCTGGCGTTGGATGCCAGCTTTGGGCCTTTTAACCTGAAAAAAGTATGGGGTATTATACATTTTTGGAAAGCTCTGGAAGTCATCTTTCTATATTCATTGAGAACGCTCCATTTGGACTTTTGTAGCTCTAGAAAAGCTCTTCCAAGTGCAAGGAGGTCAGATCCAGACAGCATCCGTAGTGCTTTCTCTGTCTCTGAATAAGACTTTTGCTCCAGCTCCTCAATTTCAGCCAAAAATCACATGAAATTGTACAAAAACACAAACTCAAAGGAGAATCTAAAAATGTGAATTTAACATTAAAACCTATAAAAACTTAATAAATACTAAACAAAACACACTAAAAACTATATGAAAATGATGTCAAAAAACGTATAAAATATCCGTTCATCACTTGTCTAGTTCTTCCTTCCATAATAGATTCAAATTTTGCTATGGTGTATGAGTGGTTCTTGTGATTTTGATTATTTAGGTACACTCTAGTACTTGATTATTATTGGATTTTGTCCTAATCAACTGTGGGTAAGGTGAGCTCACTCATAACCCTTGTGAAATTGTTATTATGATGAACCCTAGGTTGATTAGTTATGAATTATGTGTATATAGCATGAATTGGTGTTATATGGAGAATTTTGGTGACTTGAATTGCTTGGAAGTGGACTTGTTGACTTGAGAACTTGTGGAAGCTTGGTTGAGGTCAATTTGGTGATTCAGTGCATATTGAGAATCGGCCAAGGTATGATTTCGGTTTCCTCTATGTAATATATAATATTTATGGACACTTAGGCTAGTGACCCATAGGATAGGATTGGATTAAATTGGTTGTTGAAATTGTTGTATGATGATGTATGATGATTTGATGATTTTGGGTTGTTTCGATTAATTATGATGTTGATGTTGATAAAATGGTGTTGAAGGTTGAGATTGAGATTGTGATTGATCATGATGATTGTTGGTGATATAATGATGATGGATGATTGTGTTGGTTGAGAAATGTTATTGTGTGAAATAATTGATAATTGAGGTTGAGGAATATGTAATGTGAATGGAAATTGGTTATGGTGATTTGTGACACAAAGGGTAAGTTAGGAGGTAAGTTGGAGTTTGGTGTGGTTTTGACTTGGTTTGGCTATGAATTTTTGGGAATTGAGAAAGTGAATTTTTGTAAAAATAGATTTTTGATGAACTTCAACGGACTATATCTTGAGCTACAGTTTGTGAAATGGAATGAATTTTATATCAAATTAAAGATAATTTAAAGAGCTTTAAAACGATACCAATTTTGTAGAAATCCGAATTTTTTATAGAAAGATATTATTGTTGCAAGTTGGTGTCTGAAATCTGAATTCTGTGAATGCTGCAAAATTTGTTATTTTTGGTTTGTGTGCGCACACACACCCCGTGTATTTTTGAAAACGTGCGCACGCACACAAGGGGATATGTCTGCTGATGGGAGCGCTAGCACGCTCTGGGCGCACACACAATCAACGAAGTTTTGCAAGCTGTGCGCACGCACACTCTGGAAGGTGCACTCTATTGAGGGTATTCGCACGCATTGTGTGAACGAGAAAAATGGAAATTTTTACTTCCTGTGCGTACGACACCTCTATTCGTATACACACTTCTTGAAAATTTCTATGGGCGTGCGTACACATGATCCTATGCGTACGACACTACCCTATTTTTCAATAAAAACCTTGTTTTTAACTGTTTCAACTTCCCGGCAAGCTTGTAAACCTCCGTGACACTTATATAAGACTCTTTGGCTTGTTTTTGGACGTCAAAATATATAAAAAGTCTTAGGTGATCTGATTCGGTATTTCTTGTAAAAAGTTAGAGAATGGAGGCTTAGGTTTCTTGAGGATTGAGGATGATTTTAGTTGAGTGAGAAGGCGGCGTATAGTATTGGTGATTATTGATAATGAATTGTGATAGTGATGAACTGATGAGTTCTGAATGAATTGTGAAAGTGGTGAACTAATGAGTTCAGAATGGAAATTATGAATTGACAGTGGTTAAGATGAGTCTGGGACTTGGAATGGAAATTATGAATTAACAGTGGTTGAGATGAGTCTGGGACTCGGAATGCAATGATGAATTATTGATAGATTGAAAAATGATTTTCTACAAAACCACTGGATTACTGTTATATACTGAGAATTATTGAGACGCTATGTGCCTAGCAGGGACGATAGGTTAATCCCGCTTGTCGAGGTTGCGACGGTGATGTAAGGACAGTAGGTTTATCCCGCTTACGCTGAGATGTGAGGTCTGTGGCAAGAGTATCCCACTCGTATTCCTTCGGAATCACTAGAGTTGCAGGCATTGACATCATGGACGGTGTTTCGGGCACCATATCTCGGGGGTTCCCATTATGAGACCGAACAACGACATCTCCATGGGGGTGTGTCAGGTTGGCAGTTGAACCGACAATGTGATATCACAGCCAATAGGACAGGCATTCATCATGTGCATCTTTTATCTGTTTGCTTGCTTTGCCGACTTGTATTGTTTGTCTAATTGTATAACATGCCTAATTGCCTATTTGAATTACTTGACATATATGCTTGTAATTGTTTTTGCTTGCATTGTATTAATTGTGTATTCTACTGGAATTGAGGAAGTTTGGAAGGCGGTGGCGATGGGATCGCATGGCGGTTAGGCTGGCGAAGACTGTGGGACAGTAGAGAGTTGTTAGTTTAGAAATCCACTAAGATAGATTACCCTTTTTTCTTTGTGGTTCAAAGTTAATGTTTTAATTTTAATTACGTGTTAGGCTTGAATCTCATGATGAATATGAAGCTCTAGGATTGCCTCTGGCGTCCAGAAGTCTTATATCTTACATCATTGAGCACTGTTAACATATTGAGAACCTCCGATTCTCATACCATATTCTGTTGTTGTTTTTTAGATACAGGTCGCAACCCACCTCGGTGAGTTGCTTTGTGGTGACAGAGCGGAGGATCTCTGTCCCGTTTTGAAGTCATTTTGATTATTTTGTTTAAGATCTCTCACTTTTGTATTTATTTGGCCTAGCGGCTTACTTTGAGAGAAAAACTTGTATAAGCTGTTTTACTGTCTAAACTCTGTATATCTGTATGCAACTAGCCGGCTTAAACTCCGTGAACGGCGGCTAGATCTCTATATTATTATCTTTTGATATATCTATTTACATATACCTTGATATCCATAGGTATATCATGTACTTCGTTTACTATAGCTTTCTGAGTACGTTTTGCGCTTTTTGAACTCCGTTTTTGAGCTTAATTCTTCATCGGGCTTCTAGAATATATATAATTTCCTTCTATATAATATGTATAAGCATTTAGAATTGTCGTAACCTTTGATTAACCTTTACCTTTCGACGCAAGGTAAGGCTTAGGGTAATTAGGGTATTACACAAGATTCATACAAATTTCACATTCTTGGTAAAAATTTCAACCATCCATTCACATGGTGAAGTAACCATCCCTTTTAAATTGCATAAACAACTCATACTACAAGAAATTAACTTAATCAAAAAAATGTGCTTGAAACCAGTTCGTGACTTCCTAATATCTGGGGACAGAACATATCTAAATTCAGTCAACCATTAAAAAACAAGACGACAAAAAGAGGCTATTCAACAATATTAACAGTGTCACTATATTTATTGACACTTCTGAAAGTCAAATAGATTTAGCAATGAGCACAAGCAGCACAACCGTTCAAAAGAAACCATCAACTAAACACTTTTGTGAACATCTAATCAGTAAAAAAACAAATATCCTTTCATTGACCTAAGAAGGCTGCAAACAGGGACACGGAACGCTAGCAAGAACGGGCTTTCAGTGGGGACACAGGCGGCATGAGCAGCGGCGGGTAACACGGTCGACACAGGGAACGCGGTCAGCGACGTGGTGTCTCCTACATGACGACGAACACTATATGGCTGCACGAGGGAGGCGCTCTGGATGACGGCAACAGCGGAGAGACCGAACGGATGGAACCTGACGGCAAGAAGGTGTTTAGTTCTGACGGTTGTTCACGTTACAGCAGGAGCGCCGGCAGTGAATGTTCTCCTCGGTGAGTGCACGTTCAGTTTTAGGGGTAGAGGAAATGGTTTGACTGCTAGGTCAAAAAGGAGGTAGATGATTAGGATAGTAAAAATTAGGATGGTTAAAATTAGGATTTGAGAAAAAATTAGGGTGTAGTATGTTTTAGTTGAAATGGGCCAATTTTAAGGCCCGTTGTTCATGTTGTTCAAATAAGTCATTTGTTACCTAGTATTACCCTTTACTAAGAGTTATAAATAGTGAATAACAATAGGTATTTTGATGTACTCAGTGGTTCATTTTTAATTTTAGGGTTTATATTTGTTCATATGACAAATTTACTTTTTCTAGGTATTCTTCTTCCACTTCAATCTTATTTTCTTCACTAAAATCAAATTTAAACCACGATTTCATCAGAGTGGTGTGTGAAATAATGTAGATCAAATAATATGCGAAGGTAATTGATAATGAATATGGAAATATCTATCAACCACAATGTATTTTACTCTTTATTCCTACCTTGTCTCTTATCTAAAATTTTAGAAACAGATAATTTGTGTATAGACATACAACATCTGATACTAACTAAACTTGTAAATTAAAATGTCAACTTTATCAAACATACCCTCGAAAAATTGCAATTGCTATGGTACACTTTTGAAATTAAAAAAAGAAAACTCTGTATTATTATTATTATTATTATTATTATTATTATTATTATTATTATTATTATTATTATTATTGAATAATAACGATAATTATCGTTATTAATATTAAATTGGTTATTAATATAGGTTATTAATATATATATATATATATATATTGAATTATCATTAATATTAAATTAGTAGTAGTAGTAGTTAGTTTTGCACATTTTTACCACATAAGGTGATTATACATTTAACCAATTCAACACATAATTAAATTTTGGATAAAATTAAGCTTTTAAAACACACGTTAAATATATTCTAAAATTTTACAAATATTTTTCAAATTTTATAATTTCATGAGAATTGTAGCATCCTAATTTTTAGATCTTCATGACCGTACTAAAAGCTCAGATATTACTTACTTCAAAACCTTGTTATTTTATACTATCTTTATTTAATATCGAGCCTTCGCTAATACAAACCAAAACTTTTAATTAAGAAAATGAAGATTCTTTATTTTAATCCACTTAACCACAGAGGTATATATATTCACATAGCATAAAATACATAGACTTATTTCAAGATTCTCAAAACAAATCCTACCCCTTTAAAAACCAAAATAATAAACGATGGGGAAAAATAAATTCTAACAATGCAACTTGTGAATATAATCTTCTATGCTCCTGTAGCTCCGTACTAAACCTTGGCACTTGTAGTTGAAAAAGGTGGAAATAGGGGGTAAGAACTGGAGAGTTCTTAGTAGGGTCAAGATTAGAAGTTAAGTTTATTATCTAAATTTAAAACTCATATTTTTCTTATAAAAATATCCCGCAAAATGACATTTCATATATTTCACCGCTTACTAAGAAACCATTTTAACCAAAGCTGACCGCTGGTACTTCCTATCACGACCTTTTCCCCCAAATCAAATCAACTCGGCCTATGGCCCAATTCAACACGAATCACCAACAAAACTCAATCACAAAAGAGAATCAATCATAGGCACAAACAATGCAAGACAAACACAAATCAGAGAGTAATTACAGAACATAGAATCCAATCACAAGCACACACAATCATGAAAACAAAATCACAACAAGTATGCACAAGCAAGTATGATGCATGCCTAGTTCTATACAGGCCATGAGCTCATGTGTCGGTTTGTTGTCCGATTCCCGACGCTAGTCCTGAGATAACCGTTTCGTACTGCTGTCCTTATCTCAGCCAACATCCCCTGCATGAGCGTTGCACATTGCCGTCATGGGAGAACCTTTCTTCCGGTTTCCAGTGAGCATTACGTATCGCCGTCCCCACTAGACACTTGGCACTAAGGCCCAAACAACACTCAATTTTTTTTCAATCTTTGCTTTCTACTCTACTGCGGTAGAGATCCCTTTAATTAATACATTCTTTTCTTTTATATTTTTTGCTCTCATGTGACTGAGATTATTTAGTTTCTTTTATTCTTTTAATTCTTTTGTTCTCTGTTATTTATTGAATTATATTTTTACTCAACTCAGCAATCTTTGTCTGAGTTTGGCTTCCAGTGCCATAATCTCTGTAAGCAACCTCTATCTTACAGGTGCGATTCTCTTGAGCTGATGTATGCAAACATAACCTCTGTAAGCAACCTCAATCTTACAGGTGAGGCTCTCTCTAGCTAATGTATGTATTGATAACCTCTGTAAGCAACCTATGTCTTACAGGTGCGACCATCTCCTGAATTGGCCGATGTATCTTTGGAAGTAAATCTCAGTGGATTCACCACCATATCTTTGCTTATCTCATTTTCTTTTCGTTCTTTCTTTCTTTCTTATCATTTCACAATATAAATTGTCTTCGCATTATTCTCTCGCCTTTTCCTAAGTGTCTTATGAAAAGAGTATCCAAGGTTCTTAATTTAGATTTGTCTTTCTAAATCTTTTAGGACAGCTTTCTACTTATCCTTTTAGTATGTCAAATAAAATAATATATTTTAAATAAAATACTAATATATAATATATTTCAAAAATACATTGATAATAATCTTGACAAATTAATAACAATAATAATTATTTTCTTTATTACCGAAAACTTATTAACTAAAGCTTTGTTTTTAATCTTTTATAAATTATTCTATATCTTTGAGCTTTCTAAAATATTTATATTCTTACCCCAACATATTTTATAATTTATTAAAATATTCTTACATATAATATGATTACCAAAATAACCTTGAATCTTTTATAAAATACTCATTTTATCCACTGAACTTCATAATTAACACCTAAAATACCCCAAAACGTATATAATTACAGAACTAACTTTAGTTTTTACTAAATTACTATTTTAATCTCAAATATAAATCTTAATTCCCTGATCATAACTTTATCAAAGGACTAAATTTCATTTCCAAAATTTTTCAAATTTTTCGCTTGAATTTTAAGTCCGTCTTTTAAACTTTACTATTACCAATTTTTCACTACTTTTCATTTAATCTTTTGGCCATCAAACCTCATCAATTTTAATCAATAATTCTCATTCACAATAGCTCCAAAATTATCAAAATAACCCTAGCTCAGCTGTTCTTCATGGCCGAAAAATAATTTACAAGCAACAAGAATAATTCAACAACATTTCAACATAAAACTCAATCAAACTCAACAATAATTAATCAAACCAACATTCACTTATAAAATTCATATTTTGTTATTATAAAATTACCAAACCTTACCTCCGTACGAAATTAAAATAATGGAAACTCCGGAGAAGCTTTTTGATCGAGCGGCTGAAGAAGAAAATGTCAAAAATCGTCTGTGCCTCCTAGAACTTCAATTGGCCAAACTCAAAGAGAAGAGAAGTTACATCACCGTCAACTTCTACCGAATAAAAATAATGTCAACGTATAGAAAAAGAGGATATAAACACTTTTATCAAATTAAATTTTTTATTAAAGTTACATATCACAAAAAATCGAGGCTTGGAAGTTTATGGTGCCATTGTTCTCTTGTTCTCTCTCACTCACGACATTCTCTTTATTTTTCCAAAGAAAATGGTTTGGTATTGCTCGGAGAGAGGATGGTTAATGAAAGAGGAATGATTAATTAGTGTTAAGGTGACACATGAAGGACTTATGTGTCATAGTTATAAATGTATATATGTATACTTGATAGCCATGTTTGGCTTTATTTTTCAATCTTTACTTCCTTAAGGCACATTTGGCCAAGAGGAAAAGTGATGATGATGATGATGATGATGATGATGATGATGATGATGATGATGATGATGATGATGATGATGATGATGATGATGATGGTAAAAATTTTAATAATAGTATTTATAAAAATTAATTTAAATTTTATCAATCAAAATAGTATTTAATAAATAATTCAAATTAATAGATTAAGTCATAATTAAATTAAATTTTAATATAATAAATTTTTATTTAATTATTTTTGTTAAAAATAATTTTCTTAAAAACAAAATCTCAATATAATATAATAACTCATAAATAACTAATTATTTAATTTTCAAAAATTTGGGGTGTTACATCCTACCCCACTTATAAAAATTTTCGTCCTCGAAAATTGTTACATTGAAATAAGTTCAAACTCAAATCAAAGAAAATAGGGCCCACGAAGAGAAGTACAGCTAAACAGAGGTACATAAGGACAATAAGATTTGGTCGGGGAATAATCAAATCACATTTTAAGGAGGGAATTCGAAAAAAATGATTCCAACGAAAATGATGAAAGAAAAGAAAACACCAAGTCACATAGCACGAATAAGGAGTTTACGTCCAAACATTCTCAAATCCCGTGATTTGCATAACCTATTATTTCTATTTCGTCTATGTTAATCCATTACTGTTTTCGTATGCATAAATCATTAGTATTAAGTTGGCCAGACCTAATACCATGAGAGATGCAACGATCGACTAACAACATTAATCAATAGACAGTTATGCATCTGAAACTCAAATTCTTATCATTAGGACAAGTCCTATTGCATGACAGACACTCAGAGTATGCAGTGAAGCGTAGTTAGTCCATTCCCAAGGCTCTAATAGGAACAAACTGCTCTGATACCATAATGTAACACCGTAACTTTTAGCACCTCATGACCGTACTAAAAGCTCAGGTATTACTTACCTCGAAACCTTGTTATTTTATACTATCTTTATTTAATATCGAGCCTTCACTAATACGAACCGAAACCTTTAATTAAGAAAACGAAGATTCTTTATTTTAAACCACTTAACCATAAAGGTATATATATTCACATAGCATAAAATACATAGACTTATTTCAATATTCTCAAACCAAATCTTACCCCTCTAAAAACCAAAATATTAAACAACGAGAGAAAAATAAATTCTAACAATGCAACTTGTGAATATAATCTTCTATGCTCCTGTAGCTCCACACTAAACTTTAGCACCTGTAGTTGAAAGGGATGAAAATAGGGGGTAAGAACTGGAGAATTCTTAGTAGAGTCGGGATTAGAAGTTAAGTTTATTATCCAAATTTAAAACTCATATTTTCCTTATAAAAATTTCATACAAAATGACATTTCATATATTTCACCGCTTACTAAGAAACCATTTTAACCAAAGCTGACTGCCGGTACTTCCAATCACGACCTTTGCCCCAAATCAAATCAACTCGGCCTACGGCCCAATTCAACACGAATCACCATCAAAACTCAATCACAAAAGAGAATCAATCATAGGCACAAACAATACAAGACAAACACAAATCAGAGAGCAATTACAGAATATAGAATCCAATCACAAGCACACACAATCATGAAAACATAATCACAACAAGTATGCACAAGCAAGTATGATGCATGTCTAGTGCTATACAAGCCATGAGCTCATGTGCCGGTTTGTTGCCCGATTTTCGACACTGGTCCTGAGATAAGCATTTCATACCGCCGTCCTTATCTTAGCCAACGTCCCCTGCATGAGTGTTACACATCGCCGTCATCATGGGAGAACCTTCCTTTTGGTCTCCAGTGAGCGTTATATATCGCAGTCCTCACTGGCCCGTCTTTATAGTATCAAGTGAGCGTTACGTATCACCGTCCCCACTAGACACTTGGCACTAAAGGCCAAACAACACTCAATTTCTTTTCAATCTTTGCTCTCTACTCTATTGTGGTAGAGATCCCTTTAATTAATACATTCCTTTCTATTATATTCTCTTCTCTCATGTGACTGAGGTTTTTTAGTTTCTTTTATTCTTTTAATTCTTTTGTTCTCTGTTATTTAATGAATTATATTTTCACTCAACTCAGCAACCTTTGTCTGAGTTTGGCTTCTAGTGTCATAATCTCTATAAGCAACCTCTATCTTACAGGTGCGATTCTCTTGAGTTGATGTATGCAAACATAACCTTTGTAAGTAACCTCAATCTTACAGGTGAGGCTCTCTCTAGTTAATGTATGTATTGATAACCTTTGTAAGCAACCTCTGTCTTACAGGTGCGACCATCCCCTGGATTGGCCGATGTATCTTTGGAAGCAAATCTCGGTGGATTCACCACCATATCTTTGCTTATCTCATTTTCTTTTCGTTTGTTCTTTCTTTCTTATCATTTCACTAAATTGTCTTTGCATTATTCCCTCGCCTTTCCCTAAGTGTCTTATGGAAAGAGTATCCAAGGTTCTTAATTTAAATTTGTCTTTATAAATCTTTTAGGACAGTTTTTTGCTTACCCTTTTAGTATGTCATAAATAAAATAATATATTTTAAATAAAATACTAATATATAATATATTTCAAAAATACATTGATAATAATCTTAACAAATTAATAACAATAATAATTATTTTCTTTATTACCAAAAACTTATTAACTTAAGCTTTGTTCTTAATCTTTTATAAATTATTCTGTGTCTTTGAATATTTATATTCTTACCCCAACACATTTTATAATTTATTAAAATATTCTTACATATAATATGATTACCAAAATAACCTTGAATCTTTTATAAAATACCTATTTTACCCACAAAACTTCATAATTATTACCTAAAATACCCCAAAAACTTATATAATTACAAAACTAACTTCAATTTTTACAAAAATTACTATTTTAATCTCAAATATAAATCTTAATTCCCTTATCATAACTTTATCAAAGAACTGAATCTCATTTCCAAAATTCTTCAAGTTTTCCGCTAGAGTTTTAAGTCCGTCTGTTAAACTTTTTCCCGCTTTTCTTTTAATCTCTCGGCCATCAAACCTCATCAATTTTAATCTATAATTCTCATTCACAACAGCTCCAAAATTATCAAAATAACCCTAGCTTGGCTGTTCTTCATGGCCGAAAAATAATTTACAAGCAACAAGAATAATTCAACATTTCAACATAAAACTCAATCAAACTCAACAATAATCAATCAAACCAACATTCACTTATAAAATTCACATTTAATTATTATAAAATTACCAAACCCTACCTCCGTACGAAATCAAAACAATGGAAGCTCCGGAAAAGCTTTTTGACTAAGCGGCTGAAGAAGAAAACGTCAGAAATCGTCTGTGCCTCCTAGAACTCCAATTGGCCAAACTCAAGGGGAAGAAGAGTTACGACACTATCAACTTCTACCGAACAATAGTAATGCCAATGTGTAGAGGAGGAGGATATGAACAATTTTATCAGATTAAATTTTTTATTGAAGTTACAGATCACAAGAAATTGAGGCCAGAAATTTACGGTGCCATTGTTCTCTCACAACTAGAAAATGTACTAATACAAACAGATTTAGAGACAAATTTAGTCTTTATTACAGATAGATTTTTGGTTATCGACGGATTTTGTCCCTTTGTCAAAGCCTCATCGGAAATTATTTACCGACGAATTTTTTTCGTCAGAAAATTACCGATGGATTTTTACCAGTTACCGACGGATTTTCTCTTTATAAATTCTCCATTTATTTCACTGAAACGTCGAACTTTTTGACGGATTTTCCGTCGGTAATTACAGATAGATTTTTCGATGGATTTTTTGTCGGTAATTTGAGACGGATTTTTCGTCGGTAATTAGCAATAGATTTTCTGACAGATTTTCCGTTGGTAATTAGAAGGGAAATCATTTCCAACTCTGAATACAGACGGATTTTCTGTCTGTAAATCTGTTGGTATAGTAAAATAGTATTTTTATAGATTTTTTCATTACAAAATAAATTTGATTTCATACAAAATAAATGTAAATTTAAACAAGTTCATCATATTATCAAACTAAAAGAAAAGTACTATTAACAAAAAAGTTAATATAATTCAAAATATAAACAAAGTGTATTGATACATCAACTGTAATAATAAGTAACAACCATACATCAACAAAGTGTATTGATACATTAACTATAATTCAAATCCTAAACTCAGTGTATTGTTCAACCATACTAAATTTATCATGTATTCAAAACATAAACTTTAGTGTATTCTTCTTATAGAAGAGCGCCATTGCGAATCGACTCCTGAGCTGCCTTTGTAGTAGCTAACTCCATCTCCAAGTTTGAAATAGTTTTGTCCAATGTTCTACATTCAACACAATCACATAAGCCTTGAAATGAAAATTTAGCAACACACAACACAACGCAACAGCATCATGGTATAGAACTATGATAACCCCAAT
This sequence comes from Arachis duranensis, assembly GCF_000817695.3. NCBI lineage: Eukaryota > Viridiplantae > Streptophyta > Magnoliopsida > Fabales > Fabaceae > Arachis > Arachis duranensis. Next base: position 74,077,128 of record NC_029777.3, read on the forward strand.
ATTATTGACCTCATCTTGATAAGGGTTATATTTTTCTTTTCATAATCAAATAGAATATCTTAATACTTGACCCTTTATCTGATCCCTATCCCTATCAAACTTGATACATCATTACATGAAATCCACCCTGTTGTAAGAAATTACCACTAGTTTCTATTCAAATGAAAAAGTCCTTAAGCGTCCACTATATAAGGCATTAGCAGCGTGACCAACAAGTGGAGTGATATCTTCCTTTCCCATATATTCAACTATACAGTTTATGTAAGGTACCCACCAAAGTTCATTTTGGTAGAAAATATAAATCTGCGAATGGCATAAGAGTTTACTTCTTTTCTTAGAGTTTCCTATTCCTACTGCTATTTTATCAAGACAATGATGGTAGTCAACAAAGTTAGCAAACACTAAATATAGCAAATTAAAATCAATGTATTACAAACGTCTATGAGATTACCTGTGTACTTGGAACTATACATAAATGATATTACTGGAATAGCTAGAGAAAGAGTCAACTGGAAGATCATGCAGAATTGAATGTCATTATAATTTCTGCAACCAACTAAAACACAATATTCAGATGAAAACTGGGATACTGTTTTAGCACCTTGACTTGAATGAATTCAAATACAGAAACAACAATTTTAAAGTATATAAGGAAAAGAAGAACTAACCTTTCATAAACTACACAAAGAATGGCAACAAAAATGAGTGCAAACAAGCAAAACACCCAATCCTCTAGCCAAATCTATCAACAACCAATGCAGAAAAAAGCGAAGAAGGACTGCTTATCCTTCACCTTTATACACTCGCTTCTTGCTTCCTTGATGTCTGCTGCAAGGAAAGAATTTGATGACAGCACCTTAATTCCAAGCCAGAACTTGCCGCTTCTAGTCCAACAAGAGTTATCAGTAAACTCAACATTCTTAAAAATAATAACCGTGTCTCCCTTGAGTAATGATCCTTTTCTTTCTCTTGGACTTTCTATGTTGCTATTGAATTCCTCAACAGTCCAATCCTCACTTTCAAAATCACCCTTCAGGACACACAGCTAGACCTTCAAGGATGGACCATCTCTTGTAACTAGTTTTAGAGAAAAAAGAACAATCAATAACACTTTCTTGATATAACCTCATTCTCCTCTTGTAGCATATCCAGCTGCAAAATAAAAGATGAATCAGCTTCAATGCATATACTTTATAAATTACGAATACCAGTATAAAGATTATAAGATTCACTTGTAATCCATTTAACAAAAAATTAATTGATATTAACTATTTAAGGTGGGGTGTTTTAAAATTTTAACTGATGTTGTTTTAATAACTAGATGCTGCATCTAATTCTATTTTAACACTTCCAAATATTTTATGGATCCAATTGTCAAATTTATCAAAGACTACAAAAGCAATGTCAAGCATAATTAAATGTAATGTATTATTGATAATTCCTTGTCATTAGGAAACCTGAGACACAAAACTCAATTTATAGCACTCTAAATATGATGAATGGATTTTTGTGTAGTCTAGAATTTCACTAATGAAATCTCGTTGCAAGTATAGTTTCTAAACCAACAATAATCCTTTCATACAAAAATTTGGTTGTCACTAAAACAAACCCCTATAAAAATAACCGAATTATTCAAACCTCGGGTCATTCTCCCTAGGAATTGCAATAAAGTGTTCTTGCAATTGGTTATAAAGTATGTTTAGGGTTTTTGAGATAAGAAATAAGAAAAGCAAATTGCAAAAGAAATAAACTAGCAAGTAAGAAAGCTCTTGGCAATGTATGAGAACTAGAAGTCCTATCCTAGTTATCCGTATCAATTGTGATGAGAATTGTTCATTTCTCCCACTTAGTTAACCTCTAACCATGGAGGAAAGTCAAGTGGATGAATTAACTTGAGTCCACAACTCCTAGCCAACTCATAATGAAAGGCTAGCTTTAGTGGCATTCAAATCAATTAGCAACGTCTAATTGTCAATCAATAAAAGAATTAGATAACTAAGAGCCACTAATTATTCAACCAAAGCCAAGAGGAACAAAACCTACCTCATAACTAGAAGAAACATTTCAACAAATACATAGAAGGCAATAAAGGCAAACATTATTAATTACAAGAATTAAAGGAATCTACAGCTACAAAAGCAAGAGATTAACAATAGAAAGGTAAAACAATTATGAAACAACAAAAAACTTACCAATTACATTGAGAAGAAATGTAGATCTATAAAAGAATTCATAAACTACAATTAACAATATAAAGAAACTACAAGAGAAGTAGAATGCCACAACTACAAGAGAAGAATTAAAGAGAAAAAGAAAAATTGAAGCAAGAGAAGAGAGAGATCTAGATCTAAAACTAAGAACCCTAATTCTAAAGAGAAGAGAGAGCTTCTCTCTCTAGAAACTAACTAAAGCCTCATCAAAACTAAACTAAAACTAATTAACTAACTAGATGGTTCATCCCTCTTCAATCCTTGGGTTAAATAGCATCAGAAATGAGTTGGATTGGGCCCAACATACTTCAGAAATCGCTAGCCACGAGTTGCCTTCAGTGAGTCACGTTCAGCATCCCACGCATACGCGTACATCACGCGTACGTGTCTCTAAATGCCAGGCAACTATGACAAATCTTATATCATTTTGAATCCCCAGATGTTAACTTTTCAATGCAACTAGAACTGCCTTATTTGGACCTCTGTAGCTCAAGTTATAATCGATTAAGTGCGAAGAGGTCAGGATTGACAACTTTGCGATTCCTTCATTTCTTCATGAGTTCTCCATTTCTACATGCTTTTTCTTCACTCCCTCAATCCAATCTTTGCCTCTTAAACCTGAAATCACTTAACAAACATATCAAGGCATCTAATGGAATCAAGGTGAACTAAATTTAGCTATTTTAAGACCTAAAAAGTATGTTTTCACTCTTAAGCACAATTAAAGGAGAATTTACAAAATCATGCTATTTTAGTGAATAAATGGGAGACAAGTTGACAAAACCCTCTAAATTCAACACATGATAAACCCTAAAAATGGGATTTATCAACCTCCCCACACTTAAACAATAGCATGTCCTCATGCTAAACCAAGAAGGACAAGAAAAGGGGTATGAATATTTATTCAATGCAATCTATCTATATGCATCCTATCTAAATGAATATAAGTAAATGCAAAATGATTCTACCTACTTGGTTAAAAGTAAATCAATCTCTAAGACATACATGCACAAGTAGGGCCAAGATCATATAACGATTCATGAATCCTACCAATTTAAATATCAAAATGAAGTTCAAGTAGACTTGCAAGAAGAAAGCTCATGAAAACCGGGAACAAGGAATTGAGAATCAAACCCTCACCGGAAGTGTTTGCACTCTAGTCACTCGGTGTGTAGGGTTGACCACTCAATTCTCCTCTACTCATGCTTTCCAAAAAAATTTTTCATCTAACAATCAACAATTATTCAATGCATGCATACATTCGTCATGAGGTCTTTTCATAGGTTGTAATGGGGCTAGGGTCAAGGTAGGATTGTATATGGTTAAGTGGACTAGAATTTGAATCTTTGATCAACTTAAATTTCTCACCAAACCTATGGCAACCTATACAATTTAAGTGCTAACCTAACTACCCATTCTTCACTTTTTCACATACTCATGCATATTTTTTATTACCACACATATGCATTGACCTTTATTAATCTTTACTATGGGGCATTTTGTCCCCTTTTATTGCTTTTTTCTTTTCTTTTTCTATATTTTTTCTTTTTATTCATATATTTTTTCTTTTTCTTTATCATTTTTTTCTTTTATTTTTTACAACAAAGCATATACGAAGGCATCAATGCATATGATTTTACATGTAATTAATACATGAGCATGTACCCAATTCCCTAAATTCCTGATAGAAATACAAAACACCCTTTTATCCCAACCAATGTCCCAAGTTTCCCCACACTTGAATGATACTCACAATCACTAGCCTAAGCTAATCAAAGATCCAAATAAAGGACATTTATTATTTTTTCACTTTAAGGCTTGTAATGTGATAAAATTAAGAACAAGTGGGTTAATCGTAGGCTCAAAGTTGGCTAACAAAGGTTGATAAAAGGTAGGCTATTTGGGTAAGTGAGCTAAATGAAATGATGGCCTCAATCATATAAATTCATGAATACACGGAATAATGGACATAAAGAATCAAACAAATCAAAGATTACAATCATAGAAAGAGAACAACTGCATACAAAAAGGGAAAATAAGTGGTTATAAGATGTAACCACGCAATTAGGCTCAAAACTCACAAGCTTGTGTTCTTAGCTCAAAAACCATGTTCCAAAATAAATTCTTTCAAGCAAGTTCAACAAAATTTTTCAAATTGGTAGAGTGCCCTAAAACAGTTTCTTGGAAAAAAAATCATCACTCTAACCAAGTAGTCCTAATAAGAAAGAAGTGGTAAAAATATGTACAAATTTTAACTAACATGCAACCTATCATGCAATGCAACAACTAGCTAACACTGGTGTTGAAAAAGAAAATTGTTACCCACAAAAGTCAGTCAGACGACCTTCCCACACTTAAAGATTGCACCGTCCTCAGTGCATGCAAAGAAGAGCAAGGTGGATGGGTTGAAACAACTGATGAGCTTCTTCAAAAGATTGTGCGGATGACTTGTTGGTTGTCCCATTTAGAAATTTTTCCTTTTTTCTTCTTCCCTTTTTGGTGGCCAGCCTAAAAGAAAAGAAAAAGAAAGAGAATGACGCCTACAATAAATATATCAAAGCAAATAGAATATAGGCGAGGGCTAATGTCAAATAAAAGTAGGGTTCTCACTACATGTTAGCAACGCATGTAAGTGAGAAAGCAATATAGGCAAAGGGCATATCAACTAATACTTGATGTAAGAGTAAAATCAAAGCATGAGGAGCATGTTGAGCATCAAGTTCAAACAAGAATTGATACAAACAAGATTAGTGATAAGCATGAAAGCATTTGGTCCCATCCTAACTCAATGATAATGAAGTACAAAAACAAAGAATAATGAATTAGGAAGGACTAATTACTAATCTTGTGTGTGGAACAAATATGACCATTAATGCTAAACAAGTCACGAAGCACCAAAACAATGCAAGAAATTCTCAACAATTGAGTAAGAAAATTCAACACCATTATTAAAATGAGAAATATAGAAAATAAAATGAGAACAAGCTATAAAAACAAAAGTAAAATGCAATGAGTGAAAATAAGCAAATGTAATAAAAGAAAATGGAAGAATAGAAAAAAATTTGTTTTTATATGAGTATTTTATTTATTTATTTATTTATTCATTTAATTTTTTTGTTATTTTTTCATTTCATTTTAATTTTTTTTCAAGAGAGGAAGAAGAAGAAAGGTAGGAAGAAAGAAGAAGAAAAGAAGAAAGAATGAGAAAGGAGAAAGGAGAGACACAGGGTGCGAATCCACGCATAAGCGTCATGCGTGCTTATGCATGGATGCAGTAGGGACAATCCACGCGTAAGCGTCATGCATGCTTACGCGTGGATGCAACAGGGACAATCCACGCGTAAGCGTCATGCGTGCTTACGCGTGGATTGAGATTGTGCTCCTAGCACAATTCCAGCACAAAGCTCGCATAAAAACTCTCGGGTTTTTGAACCAGGAGTTGCGGAAGTGCAATCCACGCATAAGCGTCATGCGTGCTTAAGCGTGGATCGAAATTTTTTTTCAAACTTTTTTTTCAATTTTTTTTAAAAGCATAAAAACAGAATTTAACATACTCCTAAACTATAAACATTCTAAAGCAACTAAAATTCAAATTTAACAAAAATCTTTAAGTTTTTGAAAAATTTTTAAAGACAAAACAAACAAAACTTGCTCTTCAAGTAACCTACTTTAACAACAATCTAAACTAATCAAAACACACTACTACAACCTATCAATCGAAACAAAATGTATAAGAGTATAGAAAAGAAGAAAACTACCTATAATGGCAACTCAAATCACTTATTAAGTATATATACAAGAGAATGGAAAGAGTTTATCATGGTGGGGTGTCTCCCACCTAGCACTTTTAGTTTAAGTCCTTAAGTTAGACATTTGATGGGGTCCTTGCTATGGTAGCTTATGCTTGAATTCATCCTCGAATACCCACCATTGTTTGCATTTTCAATGACCACCAGGATCCCAAATTAGGCGCATAAAGCCTTTAAGGAGGCTTAAGCAAGTGATAAGGCCCCAAAATTGATGGTTGTCTATGTATATTTCGGGGTCCCATACTTTGTTTGTCAATCCCCTTTCTTCTTGATCTTCATGCTTCCAATAGGGTGACAAACTTATTGAATACTCCTTGTAACTCCTACTCATCATCCTAATTCCATTGAATTTAGCTTCACTCCACTTTTGAATTTCAAAGTTTGATCTTCCATCCTCTATGCACCTTTGATTCAAATTACCCACCAACATCCAACTCTTTCTTACTTTCTAACCCACAAATAGTTCTAAGTTGACCATCCGTTTCTAACAATGCATATTGATATGGGCCAAGGAAATTAAAGGATGAGATGATTACCCATTTAACTTGTAATTTGGATGGTGACTTAGCAAGGGAGATATCCAATGGTCTTGACATTGTAGGCTTTACTTCCTTTGGCTCCTCCTTGATTACTTCCATCTTTTGACAACTTTCTTCAATTTTCACTTGTTTGCTAAATTCTTGTAACTCTTCCTCATTGATCAAGTCATGTGTTGGAGGTTGTGCACCCTCCTCAACATCGGTTTCACATTCAATGGAAGAGGCTTCAACAAGATCCTTAGTGTCACTTGGTGTAGAGTTGTCTTCAATGATGGAACTCCCCTCTTGTTCAACCTCCCCTAGTTTTTCTTCCACTTCTTCCTCAAGGGTCTCTACTACTTCTACCTTTTGGGCCTCCTCTTGCTTCTCTTGAAGTATAGATACGTGAATCCGATCCATCAAGTTCCTAAGACGATCCTTTCTCTATTGTTCCATGTCAATCGCATAATTAGGATCATATTACTCTTGGATTGATGGATACAGATATTATTTCATGGAGGGTGGTGGTGGGATGGAGGGATCATCATATGGTTAGAAAGAAGGTTCATTAAAGCTTGGGGGTTGGAAGGTGTTTTGGTTATTAGTAAAAGATAAAGGTATACGGGATATAAACTCGTAGAAGGCGGAGGTGAAACTGGCAAGTGCGGTTTGGAACTCTTCTTGCTCTTGAGAAATGATACCAAGTGTATCATCCATAGAGACTTGGTTTGAGGAAAAAGAAGGATTGTGAGGGTAGTGATGTTGAAATGGTAGTGGTTCCATGGGTGCTTGTTCATAATGGTTATAAGTGTGTGCATATGGAGGATATGGATTAGGATTGTGTGGAGGTGATTGATGGAAATAGGATGTGAATTGGGAGTATGGTGATTGGAATGATGGTGTTTGAGGGCTATGTTGAGAGTATGGTGCATGGAATAATGGTGGTTGAGTGGCATAATCATGATAAGTAAACATTAGCATGCCCTCATGCTAAGCTCAAGAGAAATTATAAGAGTGAAGAGGAATGGTAGGATGTATGAAATGCAACCTATTTATATGAATACAGCTAAATGCAAAATGCTTTTACCTACTTGGTTAAAAGTAAATAAATCTTCAAGAACAAAAATGAACTGGATTCCACTAATTTAAATCATAAAAATGAAGTACAACTAACTTGCAAGAAGATGATAGCTCATGAAAGCCGGGGACAAAGAATCGAGCATCGAACCCTCACCGAAAGTGTATACACTCTAATCACTCAAGTGTTTAAGGTTCGATTCTCTCAGTTCTCTACTAATCTTGCTTTCTAAGGCTTGCTCTTCATCTAACAATCAACAAAATTTAACGCACAAATACAGATATCAAGAGGTATTTTAAGGGCTGTAATGGGGTTAGGGTCAAGGTAGGATTGTATTTGGTTGAGTGGACTAAAATCTGAATCCTTAATTAACCTAAACTTTCCACTTAACTTAGGACAATCCATATAATCATAATATAAAATCAATAACTACCCATTAACTGTGTTTACTACATATTCATGCATTCCAATTTTTGAGTACAGTACATATGCATTGCTATCACCATTACTTTGGGACATTTTGTCCCCCTTCTTTTTTGCTCTTTTTCTTTTCTTTTTCTCTTTTTTTTCTTTTTTTATTTTTCTTTTCTTTTTCTATTTTTTGTCTTTCTTTTTTCAATGCATATGATTAAGGTATTGAATGCATAAACATGTTCTTAACATTTTTCACATTTTCACACAAAGTCTAACATACTCAATTCCCAAACCAAACGTTTCCAAACTCACTTTTCTCACACTTAATTCATGAGCACTTTTACTAGTTTAAGCTAATCAAAGATTCAAATTAAGGACATTATTATTTTTTGCTTAGAGTTAGTTATGAGCTAAAGTAAAGAACGAAGGGGTAAAATAGGCTCAAAATTGGTTTGCAAAGGATAATGAAAGGGTAAGGCCATATGGGTATGTAAGCTAAGTGAAATAAGGCCTCAATCATATAAGTATATGCATACATTAAACCATGGAAATATAGAATCAAGCAAGATATAGATCACAATTTTAGAGAGAACAACACACACCAAAAATAAAATATATTGGTTGGTAAAATAAACCAATCAAGTAGGCTCAAAATCTCACAGGTTTTGTGTGTTCGACTCTAAACCATGTTCCAAAATAATATTTCTTCAAACAAGTTTAATAAAAATTTCAATTCAAATTAGTGAAATGCTCTGAAATAGTTTCTTGAAAAGAAAATGTCACTTCAACCAAGGAGTGGTAGAATATGCACAAAATCAAGCAAACATGCAATCAAACATGCAAATGCAACAATGAACTAACAAAGAAAAAAATAAAAATTGGTGTTGAGAAGAAAGTAACTAACCCACGAAGATCGGTATCGACCTCCCCACACTTAAAGATTGTACCATCCTCGGTGCATGCTGAGATGTACAAGTAGACGGGTGGCTCCAACTGATGCTTTTCTCCAAAGATCGTACGGCAAACTTGTTTATTGCTCTAGTTAGAAACGTTTCCTTTTTCCTCTTGGTGGCCATCCTGATAAAAGGGAGAAAGGAAAGAAAAGAACCCACAAGCAAATATATGAAAAGAAATAAAACATATGTGGTCTAGTGCCAAATAACAAGGCTCTCAAATACATGGTAGATACAACATGTAAGTGAAAAGATAGTAGAAGCACAGGGCATGTCAACTAAATAGCAAACAAGTCAAGGTGCACCCAAAATAATGCAAAAATATACAACAGTTGAGTAAGAGAATTGTAACACCAATGTGAAAACAAGTATAGAAAAGAAAGGGAGAACAAAATGAAGAAGAAAGGAAGGAGGAAAGAATAAGAAAGGAGAGAAGAAAGGAGTAAGATGGAAAATGGGACGCGATGCGTACACGTGGGTGAGTAGAATCATAAATGACGCGTAAGCGTCGGTCACGTGTACCCGTGACCACTCGTCGTGCGAGACGCGCGATTCCAGCACAGTGGCAGCACAACTTTCGGCCAAATATTGCATTGACGCCGATTTTCTATCCACGTGTACGCGTCGCTGACACTTACGCGTGGATGGGCTAATTTGCAGGCGACGCGTACGCATGGGGCATGCATACGCGTGACCGTCGGTTGTGCTAGACGCATGATTCCAGCGCCATTCCAGGGCAACTTGCTGCTCGTTTTGTATTTTGTGCGCACATACACCCGACGCGTATGCGTCAGTGACGCTTGCGCATCGTAGGCACTTTTTTTTATGCAGAATGCAGGTGATGATGCATTATTCATGAACTGACATAGATAGATAAGAGAGAAAATAAAACTAAGAATGAAAAGGGACAATCATACCATGGTGGGTTGTCTCCCACCTAGCACTTTTAGTTAAAGTCTTTAAGTTGGACATTGGATGAGCTCCCTGTCATGGTGGCTTGTGCTTGAACTCGTCCAAGAATCTCCACCAATGTTTGTACTTCCAGTAACCTTCGAGGTCTCAGATTATGCACATAACGCCTTCAAGCAAGTGGAAGCAAGTGACAAGGCCCCAAGAGTATTGATTTTTAGAATGAATTCCGGGGTCCCAAACCATGCTTTTGTACCCGTCTTTGTGTAGATCACCATTGTTCCAACCAGGTGGTAAAGCAAATTGAATTCTCACTAAAGCGGCCAAATAACTTTCTAGACCCATTCAATCGAGCTATACACCAACCTTTGCATTTCAACTCAAAGCATGCAACCATACTGAACCTTGCAGGATAACTCTTGCCGCTAACCATCTTCTTCTTACTCTTAATGCCACAAAGAGCTCTAAGTTGACCATCCGTCTCCAGTAGCCCATATTCAAGTGGGAAAGTAAAGGTTAAGAATGAGAAATTCACCCACTTGAATGTTGTATTGGATGGTAATGGCCTTGGGAGAGGTGTTTCTAGTGATCTTGCAAGCTCCACTCCCTTGTGTTATTCCTTGACAACTTCCACCTCTTTGTAAGCTTCTTCAATTTTAACCTCTTCTTATTGGTAGCTTTCTTCCAATTCAATCTCTTCTTTATTGCTCACCAAGGGCATGGGAGGATATGCTTCTTCTTCTTTATTCTCCATGTCAAGTACAATGGGAGAGGATTCAATTGTAGATAAGGATTTATCAATGCTTGAATCCATCTCATGATCAACCTCTTCAAAGTCTTCCACTAGGCTATGCCTTGGAGGTTGTACACCCTCCTCAACATCAATTTCAAATGTCTTTGAAGGAGGCTCTATGACTTGACTTTCCCATGGAGGTTCCACATCTCCTAAGTCTTCAACCACTTCCTCTTCTTCAGCTATTACGGTTTCTTCCACTTGTTCCAATACAAAGGTATGTTCCTCATTGTCCATTGAAGTTTCTAGTGTCTCCTTCATGCTAAGCTCTTTTATTGATTCTCCACATGTAGCCATGGGAGCACTCTAATTGTCAAAATGCCGAGAGGCTAAATCACCTACTGCTCGCTCCAACTGATGAACGGCTGCTTGAAATTGATCCAGTGTCTCCTTGAGATGATCCCTTGACTATTGTTTCTCTTGGATAATGTAATTGGGATCATAAGTATCTTGGATTGATGGATATGGACATGGTGTATATGGAGGTGGTGGTTCTTGGGAGTAATTGGGTTGAAATTGGGGTGGTTCTAGATATGGTTTATATGGCTCATAAGGTGGTTGGTATGGTGGATGATGATAAGGGTCATATGAAGGTGAATGGTGAAAAGGGACTTATGAGTAGGGTGGTTCAGAGCTATATTGAGGAGAGGGTTCATAGACGTGTTGTGGTGGGTATTGAGTGTCATGAAAATGTCTACCATAACCATTGTCTTGGTATGCATCATGGAATAGTTGTTGCTTGTAGTACATTGGAAGGGGTTGTTGCCAAGAGGGTTGATCAAATCCTTGTGACTCCTTCCATATTTGATTGTTCCAACCATGGTGCATGTTGGCATTATAGTCTCCTCTTCCTGTAACATAGTTATAACCACGCTCATAGCCAGAGGGATGAGAAGTCATAGTAGAAAAGAAAAATAAAAACTAATAAAAAGAAGCAACTAAGTCCTAAAACTAACAAAAACTATCAAACAAGCAAAAAGAAAATATTTACAATAACCAATAATAAGACACACGTTTGCAATTCCCCGGCAACGGTGCCATTTTGACGAACAGATTCTTGCGTGGTCTAGAATTTTACAAATAAGCTCTCATTGAAAGTATAGCTTCTAAACCAACAAGAAACCTTTCGTACAAAAACTTGTTTATCACTAAAGCAAACCCAATAAAATTTATAACCGAAGTATTCAAATCTCGGATCGTCTCTCAAGGAATTGCAGGGAGGTGTATTTATCCTGGATGCCTATCCTAATTATCCTTATCAATTATGATGAGAATTGGCTTTTGTTCCCACTTGGTCAACCTCTAACTATGAAGGTATGTTAAATGGATAAATTAATTTGATTCCTCATGTCCTAGTCAATTCCTAAGAAAAGACTAGAGTTAGGGGAATTCAAATCAGTCAGCAAAGAATTCCAATTTTCAATCAACAAGGAGTTTGATAACTCAAGTATCTCTAATTACTCAACACAAGCTAAGAATGTAAAAAGCTAAATTAAAAGCATAAATGTGAAATACCTCAAATTGCATTAAATAAAGAAATCAAATCTAACATGGAGTTCATAAACAAATAAAAGATAAACTAAATTAAAAGAACATTGAACCTGGAATTTAGAAGAAGAATAAATCCTAATCCTAAAACCTAAGAGAGAGGAGAGAGCCTCTCTCTCTCTAGAAACTACATCTAAAACCTAAAATTGTATGAATGAGAAGTTGTGTGATGAATGGATTGATTCCCCCACTCTGTAGCCTCTAATCTGTGTTTTCTGGGCCGAAAACTGGGTCAAAAATAGCCCAGAAATCACCCCAGCGATTTCTATTAATTCTGCAGATCGCGCATGTCACGCGTACGCGTCAGTCACACGTTCGCGTCGCTGGTCGTTTTGGCGTGTCATGCGTTCGCGTCAAGCACACGCTCGCGTCATATTGCAGAACTCCAATCTACGCGTACGCGTCAGGCACGTGCACGCGTTGCTACAATTTTCTCCATGTCACGCGCACGCGTGAGCCATGCGTGTGTGTCGCTGCTTGCTGGTTATCTCCTTAGTTTCTTGTGTTCCTTCTATTTTTTTTTTTTTGCAAGCTTCCTATCCATCCTCTAAGCCATTCCTGCCCTGTGATCTCTGAAAACACTTAACACACATATCAAGGCATCGAATGATAATAAGAGAGGATTAAACATAGCAAAATTAAGACCAAAGAAGCATGTTTTCAATCATAGCACAAAATCAGGAAGGAAAATGTAAAACATGTGGTTTCTATGAATAAGTGTGAGAATAATGGATAAAATCCACTCAATTAAGCACAAGATATACCACGAAATAGTGGTGCATCAATAAGTATCATCATATCCATTGGAATGATATGCATTATACGAGGGATTACCATCATAGTAGCTTGAATGAGGAGGTTGCCATGGTGGTTGCTCATATGGATGTGACTCCCTTCTTAAGAATTCATCTCTCCTATAATGTGTGCCATCATTAAAGTTTTCATCATCTACAACATAGTCATAACCATATCCAAAACCACAAGGATGAGAATTCATATGGAAAAAAAGAAAATCAAAACAAAGTATATCAAAAATAAATAAAGAAAGAAATAAACTCCTAAGTACTAGCAAAACCAAGAGATAGCCAAAAAGCAAGATATTCACAATATGAACATATTCACAATAGCCAATAACATAACACCATTGCAATTCCCCGGAACGGCGCCATTTTGATGAATGGATTTTTGTGTGGTCTAGAACTTCACTAATGAAATCTCATTGCAAGTATAGTTTCTAAACCAACAATAATTCTTTCATACAAAAATTTGGTTGTCACTAAAACAAAACCCATATAAAAATAATCGAAGTATTCAAACCTTGGGTCGTTCTTCCTAGAAATTGCAATAAAGTGTTCTTGCTATTGGTTATGAAGTATGTTTGGGGCTTTTGAGATAAGAAACAAGAAAAGCAAATTGCAAAAGAAAAAAACTAGCAAGTAAGAAAGCTCTTGGCAAGATATAAGAACTAAAAGTCTTATCCTAGTTATCTTTATCAATTGTGATGAGAATTGTTCATTGCTCCCACTTAGTTAACCTCTAACCATGGAGGAAAGTCAAGTGGATGAATTAACTTGAGTCCACAAGTCCTAGCCAACTCATAATGAAAGGCTAGCTTTAGTGGCATTCAAATCAATTAGCAACTTCTAATTGTCAATCAGCAAAAGAGTTAGATAACTCAAGAGTCACTAATTACTCAACCAAAGCCATGAGGAACAAAACCTACCTCATAACTAGAAGAAACATTTCAACAAACACATAGAAGGCAATAAAGGCAGACATTATCAATTGCAAGAATTAAAGGAATCTACAGCTACTAAAGCAAGAGATTAACAATAGAAAGGTAAAACAATTATGAAATAATAAAGAACTTACCAATTGCATTGAGAAGAAATGTAGATCTACAAAAGAATTCATAAACTATAATTAACAATATAAAGAAACTACAAGAGAAGTAGAATGCCACAACTACAATAGAAGAATTAAAGAGGAAAAGGAAAATTAAAGCAAGAGAAGAGAGAGCTTCTCTCTCTAGAAACTAATTAAAGCCTCATCGAAACTAAACTAAAACTAATTAACTAACTAGATGGTTCATCCCTCTTCAATCCTTGGGTTAAATAGCTTTAGAAATGAGTTGGATTGGGCCCAAAATACTTCAGAAATCGCTGGCCACGAGTTGCCTTTAGTGAGTCATGTGCAGCTTCCCATGCATATATGTACATCACACGTACGCATCTCTAAACGCCAGGAAACTATGACAAATCTTATATCATTTTGACACCCAGGATGTTAGCTTTCCAACGCAACTAAAACTGCCTCATTTGGACTTCTGTATCTCAAGTTGTGATCAATTAAGTGCGAAGAGGTCAGGATTAACAGCTTTGCGATTCCTTCATTTCTTCATGGGTTCTCCATTTCTACATGCTTTTTATTCACTCCCTAAATCCAATCTTTTCCTCCTAAACCTGAAATCACTTAACAAATATATCAAGGCATCTAATGGAATCAAGGTAAACTAAATTTAGCTATTTTAAGATCTAAAAAGCATGTTTTCACTCTTAAACATAATTAAAGGAGAATTTATCAAAATACTGGATATTGCAGAACAAAATAGCTACAACATCAAACTAGCCCTGCAACTGCAGCCTTACCCATAGTTACTGAAATCCTGGTCCAAGAACAAATATTCAGCTCATTGCATCACACAACCTGCTACTTTTCATTAGGGACATAGAACAGTCTGAAACATAAAAAGCTACCTACTTGGAAACTATATATATTATCAGAGGAAGTTAGAAACTTCAGAAATTTACTTGCTAGGGAAGTTGGCAATTGGCAGCGTTAAAGTCTGAATAGAAGTGCCACTGAAGTATTAGAAGAGTCTTAGCCCACTAGTTCTTTAAAATTTATGGTGATTCACCTTTATAGTATTAATTAATGGCCAAACCTGGAAATGCTACAAGCCTACAAGACGTATAAAACCTTGTTTAATTCCAATAGCTGCAAATCATAATTAGTACGGCTGGGGAAAGTAAGTAATGCTTACAACTTTTTCTTTCGGTTCCGATTGGAAGGAGGATCAATTGGAGGAACAGCCATAGGTGTTCGGATTGTGGATTTGCTTGGCGGAGGTACTACTGCTGCCGCAGAGCAAACCGAAACTGCCGGTCGTCCAGCTGAGGTTGACCGCACCGAAAGAGTATGCTCTACAAAGTTCTGACCTAACTAAACGGAAAGCACCAAAATCTTATTAGCACAAGAAGAACGAGGTGAATAACAATTGAATCAGATCCATAATTTTAACACTTAGATCACACTCAATCAGTATCAATGGTGCTAAACCAAGATAGATGTATAGTTGGCTAAGAAAACCAATAAGAAACTTAAAAACCATCCATCTAATGGAAATTGATTATAACTTAGACTTATAAACAAAATCAATAATAGCAAGCGAATATTCATATATTCATCTAATGGAATCAGAGGACTGGAGTTCCTTCACAGAAAGCTTGCCATCTCTGTCTCTATAATAAAACCCTAAATTATTTTGAGAAGATAGAAACTGCAAAGAAAAATTGATAAAACTAAAATTGGCACAGAAAAATTGAGCCTAAGCACAGAATCATAAAATTAGAGTATACCTCTTTATAGCCGCGGAGTGTTGCCCGAGAGAGCCTGGTGGTTGCTCCGAGGAGAATCTCACAGATGACGATGTTGGACACTGTGGCGAAGAGGTGGAAGAAAAACGCCGATGGTGGCCAAAGGATGAGGAGAAGCACGTGGGGACGAGGGGGTAGGCTCCGGGAGCGAAATTGGCGAAGGTGTATCAAGCAAAGGGGTAAGAAAAGGAGCGCGAGGAGGACGGCGTCTGGTTTCTGGAAGAAGGTGAAGCCATGACGACCATTATTGAATTGATTCGAATTGGATGTGATTGAAACTCGTGCAATGAGAAAATGCAAGCGGCGGCAGCAACAGGGGAAGAAGAAGCTCGTGGACGCAAGTCTCCATTATGATTTCAAATGAGAAGAATTCAAAAATTGAAAGTCATGCAAAACCATACCTGAACCGGTGGATGAGGATGACCAGCGAATGGCCGTTGCTGAGGTCAATAATGAGATCGTGGACGGAGCGATGGAGAGAGCGGCGGCAGCGAAAGAAGCTCATGTGATGGAAAAAGCGTTGGACAGAGAGAGGAAGAAGCTCTTTGGCGACAATTTGTGTGGAGTGTGAATAGATCGAGAGGATAGGATCTGAGTTAAGGTTAACTCAATATTTTCGACGAAAAATTTTAAATTACAGACGAATTTTTCATCTGTAATAATTTAATAAACGCAACGTTTTTTCATTTAATTACAGACAAATTTTTCGTCTGTAACTATTTTCTACGAAAAAAAATTAATTTTTCTGATAGAATTATCGACGGATTTTTTTTTCTATTTGTAATTTATGCTAATTCATTTTTTTTTCCAACAAAAAATTTTTCTAAAATTCTGCCTGTATTTCTATGAGATAAAATTCATCAAAAATATCTATTTGTAATATCTAATTTTCTAGTAGTGTCTCATTCTCTCTCACTCAGGACATTCTCTTTATTTTCCTAAAGAAAATGGTTCGGTATTGCTTGGAAAAATGATGGTTAATGAAAGAGGAATGATTAATTAGTGTTAAGGTGACACATAGAGAACTTATATGTCATAATTATAATAATTAAGTTAAACTTTAATAATCATAAAATTTTATTTAAATCTTTTTTTTGGTAAAATAATTTTCCTTAAAAACAAAATCTCAACAAACATAATAATTCATAAATAACTAATTATTTAATTTTCAAAAATTTGAAATGTTACAAGATGCGATAAATTAATTATCTATAGTTTAATTCAAACATGATACTCTATATGCAAATGAATATATAATTAAATTTATTTTTGATAATATATAAATAAATAATTTATTCTCTAAAAAATATTGCTAAAAAAACGCAAATGATGAAATTTTGATTAGCGTCTCCAAATACGGGCTAACTATGTGGGCTTTTAATTTCAGATGCAGAGCTCTTACTTATTTTAATTTTTTTTAGGAATATTGGTTAATTGGTTTCACTGTTTCAGTGTGTTTATCCGTATCCAACAACCACTCTTTCTCAGAATAACTCGACCCTTTAAGGATCATGTCACTGCCTTCAAAGTGCCTCTGTTGCAATGTAGCCTCCTCACTCACACTCTCATCATTATCTCCTCTTCCTCCTCCTCCTGCACCTGCTGTATGCACCTCCACTTATTACCATAACCCTGCCCCACTTATCCACAAATCTCCATTTCAACAAGTGGACCACCTAACAACACGTGGCAAAGAAAAACCATGGAGCAGGAGGAGGAAGAGGAGGTTGAGGCTGAGACCTCTTTCAGCATCTGTCCCGGCTCCGCCGCCACTCGACCTCACAGAAGACAATGTGAGACAGGTGTTGGTTGATGCTCGCGCGGAGCTGGGACAGATCTTTGACACTTCAGTTGGCATCACTGGTTGTTGTTTTTGTTGTTCAATGAAATATGTAAAGGATAGATATAATATTGTATATGTTCTTCATGAATATGCTTCTTCTTTCAGGAACGGTTGAATTGGCAGAGTTAGATGGACCTTTCGTGAAGATCAGCCTCAAGGGTCGCTTTTGGCACAAGCGTTCCGATGTCGTAGCCAGAGTCGCTAATTATCTCAAACAGAGGATCCCTGTAACTCTCTCTCTTCTCTTCCTTTTCCATAATCACTATTAAACACTATAAAATATAAACTCTATGTTCTTTCAAAATTGGTATCTGGTCACAACTTAGAATCACTGTCCGGATTGCTTTCTTATTAAGTGACTAAACAATAACTAATTCTCTATCGCTTTACTTCGTTCAATCCAAATGCAAAAGCCTAGAACAAGAGCCAAACATGTTCCCTATTTGGATTTTCAGGAGATTTTGGAGGTTGATATAGAAGACGAGAAACAATTGGATGACAGTCCGGAGAACTTTTGAGGTTTTGCACGCAGCTATCACACTCTTTTTATTTTGCTTATTCTTTATGGAAATTTGTTTACGTAACTTTGGTTTCGGAGAAGAGGCTCACAAACAACCCTTTAATAATGTATTGCATAATTGTATGAGAATTCCTTAAAGAGATAAATCTTTGAAACATCACCTTCATTTGGCAGAGTATTGTAGTGTTTCCAAGTAGTCCCAGTTTGAGATTTCAATAATGTAAAACAAGGTGGTTTCGCAACTAGCTAGTTTTAGCCTCTTATTTTATGCAGTAGAAACTACTTATACATGGCACTCTAAATGTTGTGTTATCAGGAAGCAATCAGTGCCGGTCTTTTGGTTGACTGATTGTATGAATATGTTTGTTTTGTTATGGCTCCAACTTTTCTTCCACTTTGTTGTAAATTTCCTCTACAGTTTGAGCTACTTATAATTGGTCACTAGTTTTGCCTGTTGAAACACAAGGAAAAGGGACAAGCAAAGCCAACTAGTTAGAATCTTAATTTAGGACTTTAAATCAATTTTAATGTTAAATTATTTTATTAGGTCAGACGAATTTATGACTCAAATTGTGTTATAAGTTCATGTTTTACATTTAGTTTACTCTTTTATTTTATATTAAATCTCAATTTCAAATAAGTGATCACTTCTTTTTGTATTAAGGTGCAATGCTGTTGTCTCTTGTTGAATGAAGATGTTTGATCAACTGAATAACTTTAATTCTTTGAGTTAATCTTCTATGCATTACTATTTTGCTGTTACCCAAGCTTGGATAATTTGGAAGCAAATATTGGATTTGATTTGATGCTGATCGAATGTAAATAATTAGTAAACTGATCATCCTCATGTATGTGCCTCATCACATGTAGTATTAACTATTAAGTATTAACACCATTCTCTTTTTTCTTTTTTTGTACAAGCATCATTTCTTTTAATAATGTATCAATCGTCACTCCTCATCAGAATTCAAGAACTAGGCCACAAGCTCAATACTCCTGTGTTTGATTTGATTTACTATTTGTAAATGTGGTGTCAATATAATCTGTATTTAGATATTTTGGATCAAACATGATTTTTAGAGAATGAGTTTTGTTTGAATGATGTTAATTAAAATTGAATCTGAATGTGTGATTACTAAATATTAAAGGACTTGATTTATTAAAATAAAATTGTTATAAGATATATGAATAAATCTTAGTCGATATGTCTAAAATGAGCACAATAATTATGTGTTTATTGGATGTACCACATGTATATAGACTATTAGATTTTATTAGATAAAAATCAAAAGTTAATATAAAAAAAGAGTATTGATAGACTCTAATAAATATAGAATATCTTATTACATATATAAATGCTTTAAATGACAATATTTTAATATACAATACTTTAAATAATAACAAAATCTTTTATTTTTAAATAATTAAATATAAAATATATAAATACAAAATATATTAGTATTTTTTATTCATTAAGATTAATTATTATGTAAAAAAAT
>NC_029777.3:74098826-74134057 GCF_000817695.3 Arachis duranensis
AGACATTTATTTATGTATTAGAATATTCTATATTTATTAGAGTCATTAATATTCTTCTTTTATAATCGTCTTTAATTTTTATCTAATAAAATCTAATAATCTATATAAATGTAACACATTTAATAAGTACATAATTATTATGCTCAGTTTAGACGTATTTAATCTTAGTGCTAGTCATATAACTTAAGAAAAATACTACATGAATAAATATGTTTGTGTCGTCTCACTCTTTAATCCTTATTTTAACACCTAGCAAGTTCTTGTTATGTTGACACCTAAATTTGTTTATACTTAGTTGAACATCATTTGTACATCATACACTGCTCATAAATAAATATGCTTATTTTGAATAATGTAACATAAAAAAAAGTTCTAAAAATAAAAATATTACAAATATAAAAGGCTAGAGAATAGATAGTTAGTATGAAGAAAATTAGGATTCATAAAAGAGAGAATAAAAATTTTTCAATTCAAATATTAAATTTCATTTACAATGCTGCACATATACGTCAAATATTAAACATTTTATATCGACTAACATATTAATATTATATTTTTAACACTTCAACATCTTTACAATGATAGAAAAGCAAGAAATTATTATTTCCATCAATTGTATTTTTCGAGTAAAGCTCAATCTAGGTTGACAAGTTTTATCCAAACCAAAATTTTAAAAATTGAACCAACCATCAAATCAATAAAGTTAAAAATTTCAAAGTTTAAAGGTTTAACTGAGATTTAATTAAGACTAAATAAAATAAAATAATATAGTTATATATAAATATATATTTTTAAATAAATTATATTTTATTATTTTAAATTGATTAATGATTAAAAATTAGGTCAGTAAATTGATTAACTAAATTTTTTATTTTTGACTAGTTTACTAAAGACAATTGGATTTTACCCTAAATTAGATCCGTCTAGTAATTAATTCTCGGTTAAAACTAGTAAAACTAGCATGAATCATGATCCAAACACATTCTCTTTGTTTCATGCAGCCTTATCTAATGTTGGGGATGGTCAATAGAGAATCAAATACACACTAAATTCCAAAAGAAATTATTTCTGAAGATTTTCTAGTGACTTAAGAAGGGGAATTGAATTAAGGAAATACAATATATAAATTTTTACGGATTTTACATAACCTAAAAAAATAAGAGATTATTCGAATTTTCTCTCGTAATAATAATACAGAAGAGAGAAAGAGAAATAGGTTGACACCACGATATATATCATGGTTTGGTATCCTATCTACTGAGACCTACGTCTAATTTTTATTATAAATCATAGTAAAAATTCACTATAATAAAAAATTGATTGCAAACACCAATACAAGAATAAATCACTCTTCTCACAATTAAGTTACACTTAACTTAGAATACCTCTAATTACTTACCCAACTTAAAGGAAAAAGAAAACTATATGAATTCTTACCTAAAACACACTTTCTAACAAGCACTCAAACATAAGTAAATATGGCTTTTGTGGAATCTAAGTCTCTTTACCATTTATTAATCTTAATATAAAATAAAGTAGACAATAGAAAAAATAGAGATCACTCAAGAACAAATAAGAAAACTCGAGCTTCATTGGCTGGATGTGCTTTCTTCCTTGAAAAGAATATTCATATATAGAGAATTTGATCTGCTGTTGATGGAAAGAAGTATTTTCTCTTTTGTTCCTCTAGCCATTGCATGCAATCTAATTTAGACCGTTGGCTTGATTGAGATCTCGCTTGTTTTGCTTCACAATAAGTGCAACATCTTTCTTTTTGTTGTGCTTGATATGTTATGGAGTATTGTATACTACTTGTTGTTTTGTTCTTGATCATGATTTCTTGATATCAAAACCTGCAACACTTGAAAAAGAATGTTAGTCAATTTAGGCAAAATTAAATGTTTGTCATTATCAAGGTAGCTATGACAATGCTTGACTCAATAATCTCCTTTTTTATGACAAACACTTTTAAACTGAATTAGAGTGATTATAGGATAAAGATAACTTTTCTGATAATGAAATAAGCTCTCGTTGTCTATGTGCACTAATGCCATAAGATAAATGAATAATCCATCATAAGAATAATATAAGCAAAACAAAACTTAAGCAAAATATATGATAAGTCATAAATCAGTTTAATTTCTCTTCTTTTGTCAAAGAAAATTAAAGGTCATTATGGTCATCTTTCAGCAGAATAGAATAGAAGATAAAAAAAAGTTTCTTAAAAACTCAAAATTTCAACAGCAATAGCATGGAGATATTTTCTACTATCAGAGGTAAACTCACAAGATGATTCTTCTTCCTCTTCACCAAAAAAGTAGGATTCATTGTTGAGTTCATCAAGGTAGCTCTTGAGGATGTATATGGTTCAATTTTCTTAAGGCCAATTCTTGTTTACTTTCTTGCCTCCATTAGAGTTTAGTGCTTGTAATCATTAAGTCAGTGAGACATAACACTTCTTGAATCAAATCTTTGACAATGCCTACAAGAATCTTCAGCTTTGAACCTTTGGTAGGCTTCTCGGATCAATATAAAATATTCAGAAATCTCAGCATGGGAGTGAAATTGTCCATCCAGCTGTCTTTTTTGTCGTACCATCTCCTTCCAATAATGTTATTCTCCTCGTAATTTCATCAGAGAAATCAACATTATTAAAAGCAAATATCTTTGTAAGAAATATAGCACAGGGCAGGACAACTTTTTTTTTTTTCAATTTTCACACACTCGTACATATACGTAATCATTAAATAACCAAAGGAAATATTAATTCTTTGAATACGAGCGTATAAAACAATTGTGTCACAAATAAATTCTTTGAAAGAACCACTCTAGAGTATGATTAAATGATTGACAATGCGTGTAACACCCTAATATTCCCAAACTAAGTTTAAGCCTTATTTAAATTATATTAGTTGTTGGGAATTGGCTATGGTGGAAAAATTTGAACATAGTGCTACAAAATCTTTGCTAGAAAATGCCTATTATGTGGTGAGGATAAGCGCTGTACAGTAGAAGGCTTGGTTTTCATTGTACCCCTTTTTTTTTAATAATTAAAATTTAAAAACATGCCTAAGAGATCAAGTATAAGTATTATGAGTTGGATGGTGTTAGTGTCGAGAGTGGGAATATTGGGCTTTAATGAAAAAGTTGAAGCGGGCCGGGCATTTATTTGTAGCGGCAGTACCTTTTGAAATGAATAGAATGAGCAAAATGGGTTTAACCTGCTGGATCTTTAGATTGGTTGGGCTGGGATTTGATTGGTTTTCAATTTTAAAAAAAAGAACAAGAGTGTAATTAGTATAGTGTGTTGGGATGGGTGTCTATGTACGCCACATTCTTGAATCGATGCACGTCCAAAAAAAGAAAAAATTAAGGATCAATATGTGCGTGTGGTTTGGATTCGGAAGATGTTTATGTTTTTGAAGACTACTCATGTTAATTTTTTTTAAAGTTTAATTACTTTATTGCTCTCTATCATTTTACCAAATTTTTAATTAAGTCTTTATACTTTTTTTTCTTTCAATTGGATTTTTTAATTGGATTCTTACACTTTTGGACGAATCCAGAA
This sequence comes from Arachis duranensis, assembly GCF_000817695.3. NCBI lineage: Eukaryota > Viridiplantae > Streptophyta > Magnoliopsida > Fabales > Fabaceae > Arachis > Arachis duranensis. The sequence goes on from NC_029777.3 coordinate 74,102,395, forward strand.
ATATTATCTTGAGGGGAGAGACAATAACATATATAATATTAAAAAATTATATAATGTAAAATGTATTAGAAAAATATATCGATAGAGAATATATTTTAAAGTACAAAAATATGTATGTACTTTTTATTGACGAAGTGGTCAATTTTTCGTATCATAAAATTCATCGATAATAGAATTTGTGTCAAATTTTTTTAGCAATTTTCTTTTCAATATAATTAAAAGACAATTAGTAAGAAATTCATCTTTCATTTTGTTTTTGAGTTATTTTTCACAATATTCATAGTTGAAAAAGATCTCTCAATTGTAGTAGTTGAAATAGAGAGAATTAATACCTGAATCAAGATGGACGCTCACAAGAAGAAAAAAATCCACTTTATTTGGATTTAAAAAAATTTATTTAATTAAAAAATATTAGTAATAATATCTTTCTAATTTTTGTAATATTGTTACTTACTTTTTAGATATTAAAAATTATTAATATTTAGGTTAGACTTAACTTTTATTTATATTAGACTAAATACTAAATAAATTTTTTAAAATATTAAATTGTACTTAATAACTTATTACTATTAATCTTTTTTAAAAAAAAGTTGGGGAGAGAAGACCTCCACTCGCCCCCCTCCCCGTATGTCTGTCTCTACTTACACTACTTTTGATGGTTTTTAATGACTAAGAGAAGGGGGGTTGAATCTTAGCCCCTTTTTCACTTCTGAACAGTTGCTGGTTTTTGAAACAACTTCTGGAGACTTTTTTATTTTTGTCTCGTCCCTAGCCACGAGACTTTTTCTTTTTGTCTCGTCACTTGGCACGAGACATTTTACGGTTTTATCTCCTGTGTAGCAGAAACAGAAAAGGAATATATGAGAAAGAAAATTACACCCAGATATATCCTGGTTCAGCTGCTAAGTGCAGTGCAGCTTACATCCTGTCTCCATCACAAAGATGATAGAATTTCACTATAATAATGCTTAATTACAAGCATCAATTCTCTCTAGGAACTACTCTTCCTATCTGGGACAAGTTCAGAATTCTAAACCCAATCCTGAACTTGACTTGGTCACTGCCAAGCTTTCAACTGTAAAGTGCTAACCCAACTTACAAGGGGATTCCCACAGAATCATGAAACACAACACAGATGTACAAAGGAACTCTAAGGACATCTATGGCTTTTTCTTTTAATTTTGCACTCTCTGTCTTTTTCCGCTCTATGGCTTTTTCATACAAGCATCACTGTTTACCTTTTTCCATGAGACTCAAGACATGACAAAATTAAACAGAAAAATACAAAATAGAATACATTGAAGGAAAAGAAAATCTGTTAGCTTAGGTAGCTCTGAGAACTCTGTGCCTTGCACTCTCACTCCTTGCTTCAAGCCCTGGATGTTCTCCCTTACTTATAGGGAGAAGCCTCCACGGTTGAAACCAAACAAACTAAGCTAAACTTCTTCTTCTTCATGCAAACCGGTTCGGCCAGTGAGAGAGAAGAGAAAACCAAATGCTTTAACCAACATGCAATTACCTCTGGTCCTTCCTTGGTCACCAATAAGCACCAATCCGAGCCTTCCATCTTTCCTTGCTCTTCAAGATGAACTCCTAGCCCTTGATGCTTCGTGATGCATGACAACTCCTCCTGCTCCAATTTTGATTCATCCTTCACGTAGCCACCCTAACTACCTTCTGTGATGAGTGAACTCAAAAGCAAAGACGAGCCATACCTCCAAGAAATCTTCCTCTACTGACCGAAATCTTCATCAACCATTTTTGGTATGGAGAAGCCAAGATCTCTTCACCAAATCTTACCATTCATGGTTGAAGATCTTAGGCAATACATACTTTATGTTTTCTTTTTCTTGCCATCATTGTGATGGTCTTGTTACTTGCTCCTCCTTCTTTTCGGTGGCTCAAAGTTTCTTCCATAGCTGCTGTGTAATGACCGAAAACAAGAAGCAAGATGAGAGAGAGGAAAGAGAAATTTGAGCACTAACTAATGGATCTTGATAAAGTAAATTAAATTTCCACTTTCCTTTGCTTGAGGTAGCATGCCTCATTAAAGCTATCAATCAAATCAACTTCAATTTCTCTCTCATAGTTTCAAGGTCTGCATTAACTCATCCTAATAAATTTTGAATTCCATTACATGATGAGAGAATCCGTTGAAAGCAATGAAACTTTGCTTTCTTTGCTTAATGGTTTCGGACCAAACTTTGGTCTATTTAGCAAAGATTTCAATTAGGCTAGTAGTAATAATAATCCTTTTTGGCTCAAACAAAAATAGCTTGCTTTAGCCAAAATAATTAAGACAATTTGTTCCAAGGCTGAGCTATAAGTAACACATTTGGGCTTGCCAATTTTCTTTTCTTTCGGCCCAAATCAATTCAGCCATAATGATTCAAAATGATTTCTATCAATGCTGAATATTTTTCATCAAATTGGGCTTGTTGTTGATTTCTTTTATTTTCGGCCCAATCAAAAACTACACTGCAAAATTATTTAAATTAGTATGAATTAAAATCAAGTTAATAATTTTGTCATTAATCATATTAATGATGTTTGATCATCATCAAATTAAATTAGAGTTTTCCAAACTCATCAATCTCCCCCTTGATGACAAACATTATTAAAAATTGAAATAGAGAGAAATCACAAAGTTAGAATACTCCCTTTTGAATGCATGGATTCCTTCCTTTTAATTGTCACATGGCTCCCCCTCAATGTATGCTATTTTACCAAGGGAAGCTCCTTTCTGTAACAATTGAAATCAAGCTTAAGGCAACTATGTTATTCAACATATAAAATTTTGTAATGTTGAATGGTTGATTTATGAGTAGAATTGGAGTGATAAGCAAAACTCATTTGATATCATGAATTAATTTTCTGCTGAAACACACACAAGGCAATTGAGTACATATCAATAAAAAATATTTTTTTGATGTTTCAAGAAATTGATGTTCAAGTCATTTGAAAATATTTTCCAGTCAACATATTAGAACAAAATTATCATAGCAAGAAAAATATTTTTAATCAAGCATGATCATCTCAAAACGCAACAACTCTCAGAATTTATTTACATATCAAAACTTAAAGAAACTGCCAAAAATAATTCCTAATCCATGATGCAGCAAACAAATCCACAAAAGTAAATCAAATGCATCAAATGTATTAGGCAGATCACCACAGCAAATAATTGAAACAAGGGTGATCATGAATTCACAAAGGATTTCATCCTCTGTTTTCTCTCAATTTCAATTTATCATGAATCCACAAAGGATTTCATCCGCTGTTTTCTCTCAATTTTAATTTTTCGGTCATTCTTCCCCCTTTTGTCATCAAAGGGATCTTGCAAAAAAATGAAAACAACACACAAAAGCCAAAATATTTGTTTTTCACCAAAACACAATTGTCCAGTCAGCACACATGTATTTGAGCAAATGACAATCAAAGTTCAACTCAAAATTAATCCACTAACACAAAGTACTCAAAACAGAGCCAGATCAGAGCATAAAATAGAGCAAAACAAGTCTGCAAAACAGTGCAATAAATCAATGAAACATAACTGTTTTGATTCAGCCTTTTTTCTCTTCTCCTCCCCCTTTTGTCATCAAGGAGGGACCTTACAAAAAAATGAGGAAAAAACAATGCAGTCCATAATAATTCAAGACAAGTGAAAATAGTTCCTAGAATCAAGGGATGAGGGAAGGGTAAAGATTTGATTTGACAACTTCCCAAAAGCATTATTAAGGCAAACTCAAAAACGAGTCAGAACAAGATCAAAGAGATTTTTGTGGGGCCCAAGATAATTAATATCAGCGCAGTCTCCCCCTGTATCATAGCCCGTTCAACACATCCTGAAATTCGTCTTCTGTTTTGCTACGAGACAAAACCAAACAGAATAAAAAAATTCACAAATTTTCAACAGAATTTAATTCTATCATTCTCAAACTATTTCTTAAGGTGCAGAATCTGTCTTCACATAAGGGCTTTGTAAAAATGTTAGCAAGTTGTTCTTCAGATTTTACAAATTGAATATCAATAGTACCATTTTGTACATGTTCTCTAATAAAATGATATTTGATTTCAATGTGCTTGGTTCTTGAGTGCAGAACAGGGTTTTTAGAAATGTTTATAGCACTCATGTTATCACAAAATAAGGATATACTATTGATTTTTAATTTGTAATCTTTCAATTGTGTTTTCAACCAAATTAGTTGTGAACAACATGCAGATGCAGAAATATATTCAACTTCAGCTGTGGATAGAGCCACTGTGGCTTGTTTTTTGCTTGACCACATGTTGAGTAAGCTTCCAAGGAAGCAACATATGCCGGATGTGCTCCTTCTATCCACCCTATCTCCTGCATAGTCTGCATCACAAAACCTTACTGCACAAAAATCGTCAGATTTTGGATACCATAAGCCATAATCACTAGTTCCTTTAATGTATCTAATGATGCGCTTAACGGCTAAAAGATGGGACTCTTTTGGGTGAGATTGAAATCTTGAACATACACCCACACTTTGAACAATATCCGGTCTAGAGGAGGTAAGATACATGAGTGAACCAATCATTCCTTTATACCGTATTTCATCCACATCCTTGCCATCATCATTCTTTTCAAGTTTAGTGTTTGGATGCATTGGTGTTCCCATTGGTTTGGAACGTTCTAGGCCAAATTTTTTGATAAGTTCCTTTGCATACTTTCCTTGGTGAATGAAAGTGCCACTAGGAGTTTGTTTAATTTGGAGGCCAAGAAAGAATGTTAGCTCTCCCATTAAACTCATTTCAAACTCACTAGTCATGAGTTTTCCAAACTTTATACACAAGGACTCATTGGCCGATCCAAACACAATGTCATCTACATAAACTTGAACTAGGAGAATATCATCATTAGATGCTTTAATAAATAAAGTTGTGTCGGTGGTACCCCTTTGAAATTGATTTTTCAACAAGAAGGCACTAAGCCTTTCATACCAAGCTCTTGGAGCTTGTCTAAGGCCATAAAGGGCCTTTGATAGTTTGAAAACATGATTTGGGAAATCTTTATGTTCAAAACTGAGGGTTGTACCACATACACTTTTCTATCAATAAAGCCATTAAGGAAAGCACATTTGACATCCATTTGAAACATTTTGAAACCCTTATGGGCAGCATAGGCAAGAAGCAACCTAATTGCTTCCATTCTAGCTACTTGAGCAAAAGACTCATCAAAATCTATACCATCTTCTTGATCGTAACCTTGGGCCACTAATCTAGCCTTGTTACGAACAACTTGTCCATCCTCACCAAGTTTATTTTTAAAAACCCACTTAGTACCCGTTACCTTTTTACCATCCGGATGAGGTACTAGTGTCCAAACCTCATTCTTGTCGAATTGAGCAAGCTCTTCTTGAATGGCTTTGACCCATGATGGATCTTCAAGAGCTTGTTTCACATTGTTAGGCTCCATTTGTGACAAGAGTGCAAAATTGCTTGGTTTGGATTGCCTTTTGGTTGAAGATCTTGTTGTTACACCTTGAGAGGGATCACCAATGATAAAGTCATGAGGATAACTCCTCATGGACTTCCATTCTCTAGACTTCCAGAGTGGTGTAGAGCTTTGATGAGCTTCTGTGGGTCTCACTGTTTCAATTTCTCATGCTGGCTCAGGAGACAAAATGGAAATGTCTCCTCCAATCTAACGAGACAAAACTGGACTGGCAGATTCTTCATTTTGAGTAGACTTGGAATTTTCTTCACTGATTTCTTTATTAATAACTTCCTCACAATCTGTATCATCTTCAATCACAGCACTGGGAATTGAGTTAGAGTCACAAAAAGAGACATGTATGGATTCCTCTATGGTCCTATGTTCTTTGAGATAAATCCTATAGGCCTTGCTAGTGGTGGAATACCCAACAAACATTCTCTCATATGATTTTAGATCAAATTTACCAATATTTTCTTTGTTATTAAGTACAAAACATTTGCATCCAAAAACATGAAAATACTTAAGATTTGGAAGGGTTCCTTTCCATAGATCATAAGGAGTTTTCTTTAACCATTTTCTAATAATGGTCCTATTCAAAATGTAGCATGCTGTATTTACAGCTTCAGCCCATAGAAATTTTGGAACCTCATTTTCACATAACATAGCCCTAGTCATCTCTTGAAGGCTTCTATTCCTTCTTTCAACAACCCCATTTTGTTGAGGTGTTCTAGGGCATAAAAAATTATGAGCAATTCCAAAGTTATCACAGAATTTTTCAAAATCTTGGTTTTCAAATTCCTTTCCGTGATCACTTTTCAAATGGGCCACTTTTAAATCTTTTTCATTTTGAATTTTCTTGCAAAGGGTTGAGAAAGCATGAAAAACATCATTTTTATGAGTAAGAAAAAGTATCCACTAAATCTAGAGTAATCATCTACTACAACTAAGCCATAGTATTTTCCTCCTAAATTTTGAGTTCTTATTTGTCCAAAAAGGTTAATGTGTAACATCTCTAATGGCCTCTTGGTTGAAATTCCATCTTTTGCTTTAAAAGAAGATTTTACTTGTTTGCCTAATTGACAACCATCACAAGTAAGATCCTTATCAAATTTAATATTTGGAATTCCTCTTACCAAGTTTTTCTTAACTAGCTTAGAAATTTGGTACATGCTAGCATGGCCCAATTTCTTATGCCATAGCCATTTTTTAGATTGAAGAGAGGTAAAACATGTTACTTTTTGATCTTCCAAGTCCTCAAGAGTTAATCCATATATGTTATTACACCTTTTAGCCTCAAGCAAAATATTCCCAAATTTTTCACATACAACCAAACACACAAACTCTCTAAAAACAACTTCAAAACCAAGATCACACAATTGGCTAACACTAAGTAAATTATGTTTCAAACCGTCAACAAGAAGAACATCATTTATACAAGAAGAAAAACTTTTACCGACTTTTCCAATGGCCACTATTTTTCCTTTACCATCATCACCGAAAGTAGCGAACCCTCCATTATATTCATCAAGCTTTATGAAAAAGGTTGTCTTTCCGGTCATATGTCTAGAACATCCGCTGTCCATATACCACATATTGTCTTTCCGCTTGGATGCTAGGCAAACATACAAAATGAGCTCAAGTGACCTTAGGTATCCAAATCTTCTTGGATCCTTTCACGTTAAACCATCTCCTATGTCCCAAGGCATTGTAGTCAAAAACTACTTTGTAAACTTTGTCACCAATCATTCTTTCACCAAAAAATTATTGAATGGGAAAGTAGTCATTTCGGTTGCATAGTCTACAAAATCTTGGAGTTGCAGTTTTGTTAAAGCTTGTTGGGTTTTGAAACCTTGTATCATTTGAAGATGAAGCTATGTTTTCAAAATAAGGTTTTTCAACAGATTTGAAATTTTTGTGAACCTCCAAGCCAGCTTTATCATTCAGTGGTTTTTGACTAGCCAAGATTTGATTTAGATTTTCAAAACTTTGAGTAAACTTGGCTAGGTCATTTTCAAGATTTTTAATCTTTTTCAACAACTCTTCATTTTCTTTAAAACAGTTTATATATGCAATAACACAATGGTCACTTTCACAGCTTCTAAGTTGGACTTTTAACTGCTTATTTTCTTCAACAATATCACAAGCAGTTTGGGCCTCCCTTAGCTTTTCTTTAAGAAAACCGTTTTCAACTTTAAGAATGGTGATTTGTTGTTCAATATCTTGGTTATCAAGTAAGAAGCATCTTATTTTTTCAGAAAGATGGTCTATCATAAGATGGAGATCTTCAGTGTTAGGGTTGTGAAAGACTACTTGATCAATGTGATCTGCCATGAGACATGGTTGTGACTTGGTCTCGGATTCTTCATCATCGTCTGAGTCATTTTTCAAGTCCTCCCATGAAGCCATCAATCCCTTTTTCTTTCCTCTTTTTGGCTTTTCCTCCTTCTTCAACTTAGGACAATCAGATTTGAAATGCCTAGTTTCTTTGCAGTTGTAACATGTCACTTTGTTGAAGTCTTTCTTCTATTTTCTTGAGCTGCTTCCTTTGCCTCTCTCTTTGAACTTCACCATTTTTCTGAATTTTTTGGCAAACAACAGAAACTCATTTTCAGAGGAATTATCACTGGATTCATCATCCAGGGGGTTAGTCACAGAAGAAAAAGCAATTCCTTTCCTTTTTGAATCTTTTCTCAAATAAGTGTTTTCAAAAGCAAGTAAGTTTCCTCTCAAGTCATCACATGTCATAGAATCTAAACTGCTGCTCTCAGAAATAATTAATGCTTTAGTTTCCCACTCTTTTGTGAGACATCTCAAAACTCTCCTCACAAGCACAAAATTAGGATACGTAATTCCCATAGCATCTAAGCCAACAATGATGATGTTGAATCTTTCGAACAGTTCATCAATAGATTTTCCTTCCTTCATTGCAAACATTTCATACTCTCTGTTCAACATATCTGTCTGGGTCTTCTTCACTATGGTGGTTCCTTCATGGGTGATTTGAAGTTTGTCCCAGATTTCCTTTACCATTGTGCAACGTGATACCCGTCGGTACTCCTCGAAGCTGATAGCACAGTTGAGCAAATTGACAGCCTTGGCATTGAGCTCCACTTTCTTTCTGTCTTCCTCGGTCCAGCTTGCTTTGGGTTTGTGAGAGACTACTCCTTCAGAACTTGTGGTGGTTGGGAATGAGGACCTTCCAGGATAATCTTCCATAGTCTGTAATCTACTGATTGCACAAAGATCTTCATTCTCTCCTTCCAATAGGTATAATTTTTCCCATTGAAAAGAGGAGGTCTGTTGCTTGACTGTCCTACTATAAAATTATAAGACACCAGATTTGAGCTACTGCTTTCTGCCATCTGGATCTTTTCTCTAAGCTGCAAAGCTTGATCTATTTGAGACCAAGCTCTGATACCAATTGATGGTTTTTATTGGCTAAGAGAAGGGGAGGTTGAATCTTAGCCCGCTTCTGAACACTTGCTGGTCATTGAAACAACTTCTGGAGACTTTTTTATTTTTGTCATGTCCCTAGCCACGAGACTTTTTCTTTTTGTCTCGTCACTTGGCACGAGACATTTTACGGTTTTATCTCCTGTGCAGCAGAAACAGAAAAGGAGTATATGAGAAAGAAAATTACACCCAGATATATCCTGGTTCAGCTGCTAAGTGCAGCGCAACCTACATCCAGTCTCCATCACAAAGATGATAGAATTTCACTATAATCATTCTTAATTACAAGCACCAATTCTCCCTAGGAACTATCCTTCCTATCTAGGACAAGTCCAGAATTCTAAACCCAATCCTGAACTTGACTTGGTCATTGCCAAGCTTTCAACTGTAAAGTGCTAACCCAACTTACAAGGAAATTTTCACAGAATCATGAAACACAATACAGATGTACAAAGGAACTCTAAGGACATCTATGGCTTTTTCTTTTAATTTTTCACTCTTTGCCTTTTTCCGCTCTATGAATTTTTCATACAAAGCTCACTGTTTGCCTTTTTCCATGAGACTCAAGATATGACAAAATTAAAAGAAAAATACAAAATAAAATACATTGAAGGAGAAGAAAATCTATTAGCTTAGGTAGCTCTGAGAACTCTGTGCCTTGTACTCTCACTCCTTGCTTCAAGCCTTGGCTATTCTCCCTTACTTATAGGGAGAAGCCTCCACGGTTGAAACCAAACAAACCAAGCTAAACTTCTTCTTCTTCATGAAAACCGGTTCGGCCAGTGAGAGAGAAGAGAAAACCAAATGCTTTAACCAATATGCAATTACCTTAGGTCCTTCCTTGGTCACCAATAAGCACCAATCCGAGCCTTCCATCTTGCCTTGCTCTTCAAGATGAACTCCTAGCCCTTGATGCTTCGTGATGCATGACAACTCCTCCTGCTCCACTTTTGATTCCTCCTTCACGTAGCCACCCTAGCTACCTTCTGTGATGAGTGAACTCAAAAGCAGAGATGAGCCATACCTCCAAGAAATCTTCCTCTACTGACCAAAATCTTTATCAACCATTTTTGGTATGGAGAAGCCAAGATCTCTTCACCAAATCTTACCATTCATGGTTGAAGATCTTAGCCACTACATACTTTATGTTTTCTTTTTCTTGCCATCATTATGATGGTCTTGTTACTTGCTCCTCCTTCTTTTTGGTGGCTTAAAGTTTCTTCCATAACTGTTGTGTAATGACCGAAAACAAGAAGCAAGATGAGAGAGAGAAAAGAGAAATTTGAGCACTAACTAATGGATCTTGATAAAGTAAATTAAATTTTCACTTCCCTTTGCTTGAGGTAGTGTGCCTCATTAAAGCTATCAATCAAATCAACTTCAATTTCTCTCTCATAGTTTCAAGGTCTGCATTAACTCATCCTAATAAATTTTGAATTCCATCATGAGAGAATGAGATGCATTGAAAGCAATAAAACTTTGCTTTTTTTGCTTTCTATTGGGCTAGTAGTAATAATAATCCTTTTTGGCCCAAACAAAAACAGCTTGCTTTACCAAAATAATTAAGACAATTTGTTCCAAGGCTGAGCTATAAGTAACACATTTGGGCTTGTCAATTTTCTTTTCTTTCGGCCCAAATCAATTTAGCCATAATGATTCAAAATAATTTCTATCAATGCTGGATATTTTTCATCAAATTGGGCTTGCTATTGATTTCTTTTATTTTCGGCCCAATAAAAAATTGCACTGCAAGATTATTTAAATTAGTATGAATTAAAATCAAGTTAATAATTTTACAATTAATTATATTAATAATGTTTGATCATCATCAAATTAAATTAGAGTTTTTCAAACTCATCAACTTTTAGTTTTGTAATTACGTCATTTTCATGTTAAAAAAATTAAAATTAACATAATATTTTTACCAAAATACATACGGTCAAAGATTTAATTAAGTTTTTAATTATAAGTACCTTCTATTTATGAAAAAATATTTAGTTAACTCTAATATTTTTACACTAGAAGGATTTAATTACAAAATTAAAGCAGTGTTGGGATCCAATTAAAAGAAAAAAAAAGAATAGGGACCTAATTAAAAATTTAGTGAAATTATAGAAATTAATAGAGTAATTAAATATTTTTTAAATTAAGCTTTCTTATTTTATGCAGAATTTGAAAATCTAAACTTCACCTAATCACTCTAATTTAAATGTTAATTGTAGTTTTATTTCCTTTAAATTGAGAACTTAATTATTAAGTAACTCGCATACTGTGAACACCATTTAATTTAATTCACGTAATGAAATTTTCAAAGTTTTGTTTGCACATAATTATTCTTTATATTAATATAAATTAGATTACAGAAAGATTAATTAAAAGAAAATATTGATCTAATGATAATTACATTTATTGATAAATATATAAGTTTTTGACCTAATTATAAAATTATTTCTCAAGTAGGCGATAGCCGATATTAGTGTTCACAAACTTGGGTTGGTAATTTTAAGAAGTGCAAATATTTTTAATAGGTTGAGATTGATTTGGATTTTGACTGAGTATGTAATGAATTTTGTTACAATTATTCTTTAGTAGGTAAGTATGATATGATAGACAAATCCTACCATGGCCAAAAAAAATGTCTTTGACTTTGACTGAGTATGCACAACACGACTAAATTCTCATAGTGGTCTCCCAGATTCAGTTCGTGCACCAATTTAGTCCCTAAAATTCCAATTGCACTGTTTATGTCCCCTAGATTGCGATTTCGGCACCATAATGTTCCTTCGGAGAATTTCCGGCGTGACTCAGCGACGGCGTTGCTTATGTGGCACAGCCACTGTCACGTTGGACACCGTAGTGTACAGATGACGTGGATTGTGTGGTTAAATTCCCCAATATAGTCCCCTTCTTCATGTTTAAATCCTAAAATTTCGTGGCCTCTCCTCAATGTGGTTCTTTCGATCAACGTCTTCTTCTGCCTCTCTTCTGCACACCAGTAGCTGTCCCCCATGAGAAGAAGTGGGAGCCATGTTGTAGGAAGTTCCAACCGGTCATCGTCGACGGAGAACTGGAGAAGAAGCACGACGCGAAGCAGGCAGGGACGGGTTCCGGACTGGTGCGGCTGTGGTTGTCGCCCGGTGCTAAGGTGGTATGGGACGGAGTCGCATCCTAACAAGCCCTTCTTTCGTTTCGTGGGTTGTTCTGAGAGAGTCATAAAAAAAAACCCAACAGATATATATCCTGTTAGAATTAGAATTACGCTCATTACGCTCATGGTTAGGGTTACCAATAGAGTTATGGTTTAGAGTTTTATTTTACTATTTTTATTATTTAAAATAGTAAAATAATTATTTATCATGTATTTATGTATAAATATATGTATTATTTTATTATTTTAATATTATATTTTAATATATAATTTATATTTATAATTAATTTTTATAATTGATTTTAGTGTATATATAATATAGTTAAATAATAATATTAATAATTCATTAATAGTATGAATAATGTGTGATATATAATACTTATGAATATGAAAATACATTGTAATTAATCACTGAGAATAAGTAGCTTGGTAGACCAATGTTAAATCTATGAATTTATGTGTCTAAATGCGAGTTTGTGTGGTATACCAATTATAATCGTGGCACAATTTATTAGTACTGGTTCGTAACAAAAATTAGATGCGGCAGGAATAATTTATCAGGCAAATTGCTCAAGACAGCTAGTAACATGTGTGGCGTTGCATGAAACCCATTAATTGAAATATTATCAAATTGAAATATAATTTTGTTAGTAGGGTTCAAATTTGAAGTGACTTTGATTTCAGTAAAACGAAATAAAATTATTTAGTTTTATGTACATATAGTACGAATATTGATTTAAACAAGATATGTAATCTTCTAAAATATAGTTAGTCTTTGAAGATATCTTGTGCAAACATTAAAGCACTAACACAAGGATGTAAAAAATAGTTTTAATTATTCTGTTGGTGTTTATATTTTTACAAAACTTTTAATTGAGTTCTTATACATTTTTAATTAAAGCACTAACACAAGGGTTTATATATATATATATTTTAATTGAGTTTTTATACTAATTTTTTTTAAATGGGTTCTTACATTTTTTTTCTTTTATTTAGGTCTTTATACCAATTTTTTTTTTAATTGGATCCTTATAAAATTAAGCCAATTATTGTCAACAAAGATCTAATTGAAAAAAATTTGGTGTAGAAACTCAATTAAAAGGAAAAAAAGTATAAGGACCTAATTAAAAATTTCGCAAAACTATAAGGACCAACAGAATAATTAAACCTAAAAAATAACATCTAATTTAAGATTTAATTTGTATTGGTTTTGGGTGAACAAATGACGAACTGTACGTGCATGGTACAATAATGATCATTTGCTGAACATCAAAAGGTCAATCATAAGCTCTATATTTTTTTTTTATACAGTTCTCGATGACATGATGTATCTTTGGTCTTTTATTATCCATCATTTTTATGGATGTCGATTGCAAATTTTACTTCTATCAATTATAGTTTTGAAATTATGCGACTAAGATGATATTAGTTTTCATAATTTATGAACCTTGTTGATCTGACCGTTATAAATCGATTATCAAAAACTCGGCATGTACGTTATAAATCAGCAACTAAAACCATGACGATCAAATCAGAACATTATAATTTTTAAACGTTAGCCCTATAATTCGGTAATCGATAAATCTCGAAATTCGGACTTATTGCTATAAAACCAGAAGAAGAACTCATCAAGAGGTAAGCGAAAAAGTTCAAGAGATATAAGATATACACAATATTAACTTAAGCATCGGAGTGCCTTTCGTATGTACTTCTCCCTCCTTTTTTCGTTGTTGATTTCCAAACCGAGGTGCATCCTTTTTTCATTGTTTATTATTTTTGGTGTAGCCACACTTTGTTGAGGGGTCTTAGAACTCTGACCCTCTATGCGCCGAATCGGCTGTCTCTGGCACGCCTGCTCTTCTTTATGAGCTAATTCTTTTTTCATTCTCTCCTTTTCAAAAATTGCCTCTGTTTCAGCATCAAACACAACATTACACCGTGGACATAGAGATATGTTCCGGTCTTTAATTTTTTGCTGAACCAGAAAGTCCAACAAACTGTCTCCCGCCCGGGGATACACTGATCTAACTTGTGACTCAAAATCATCAAGAGCCACATCAAAGTCATAGGACATGCCTACCATGTTTACCCCGCGATATGGCTCGACAAAGCTGGTATCAACATCGAAGGGATCGACATCAACCTTCATTTCCTTCTTGCCATCATCGAATATCAACCGTCTTTCCATTATTGCTTCCTGAATTAAGTCCTTGAAACGGACACAACTGTTAGTCAAATGGCTGGTTGCTTGGTGAAACTTGCAATAAGGTTTTCCTTTTAAATCTTTCACCGAAAGTAAAGTTCTACCCTTAGGCAAAATCAATTGTTTGTCTTTAAGCAACACATAAAAAATCTGATCAGATTTCAAAATATCAAAACTGTATTTCTTTTCACTTTTTAGTTTTGAATCATTCGACTTTCCATTACTAGGAAGCTTTCTGAGTAAAGAACAAACATACGGAGGGCCTTTCTTAAGTTCGGCCAAATCGACCTCTATTTCAAAATCAAGTTCTTCCTCTGAGGACTCTATAGTTACATAAGCAACTTTCTCTTTTCGAGTAAAAGGTTTAGTCTTTGATCGTTGCTCACTCCTATGTTTCTCCTTGTCCTTTTTCATAAGTTTGGTCTGACGAACCTTTTCGGCCAAATAGGCTAAATCAGGGATATGCACATTAAGCAACTTTCTGTGCATATAAAATCCTAGCCCTATAGTTGCTATTTTCACCACTTCACTCTCAGGTAATGAAACATAGCAGCTACTCCTAGCGTTCTTGAAATGTATCATATAATCATCAATGGTTTCACCATCTTCACATTTCGGAGCCACTAGATCAGTAACTGCCACATTCATTTCCCCTCAATAGAACTGAGCATGAAAAGTAGTTTCTAACTGATTCCATGTCGTTATCAAATTTGGTCTAAGATTCGAAAACCAAGTAAATGCATTCTTCGTTAACGAAGAAGGAAAAAACTTCATTTTCAAATTTTCATCATTGGCTAAGTTTCCAATCTCAACCAAGTATCGAGCAACATGTTCAATAGTTGACTCTCCAACTTCCCCAGCAAACTTTATGATTATCTTTGAATTTTTTACCTGTCTTGGCACTTCAGCCGTTTGAACAACTTGAGGAAAGGCAGACACAAAGTGGGGTCGATTCATAAAACCAACTTTCAGACCGACTCGATTAAGTACTTCTTCCATAATTCTGGTGACTTGATAACGTTCACTGCCATGATTAGCACGTAATCTGGCTAAAAATTTATTAGCATTTTGACCATGGGGAACTATATGAGGATTTTCTCTATTAAAAACATTTTCTCATTTTGAAATATATTTTCAAATCCTTCATTATTTCCCCTGGCATTATGCCTTTCACCTTCCTAATAATCTACGATTCGAGTAATACGTTCGACTTGTCTAGCAAGACGTTTGAATTTCGATTCTTGATCAGCCATCATCGGATTTAGAATTGTGGTCATTTGTTGAGTCAATAAATTGACTAAGTCATGATGACTTTTCTCTACTTGCTGTCGATATACTGCCATTGAATTAGCAGCATTCGAAGTAGAGCCCACATTGTAATCACGAGAATACTCAGAATGTTGTTGTGGGTTTTGAGAATTATTCCCTCCATTTACACTCCCAAATCGGACAGGAGGAACAAAATCACTCACTGGTGGGGTATAACCAGGAGGAAGACCATAAGGAGGCCAACCAGTGGTTAATGGAGGTTGGAATGGTGGCAAAGTGCCACGTAGACGAGTGTTACGTCCAATATTTCCAGTTTGAACAGTCGTAACTGCTATACTTTCACTTCCACTTGCACCTTCCGAACGTGAAGTCATGTCCGCCTGTTGCACAATTACTAGTAGACTATCACTGGTAGATGAACCACCATTCACATTTGACAATTCATCAGGCATGTGAATGATATTTCCACTTCGTAATTGCATACACCAAACGACACGAAAAGTTTAGTTTGACACACTTTAATTTTTTTAAAAACTGTCCCACCGGGTGTGCCAATTTGTTTTGTCAATTTTTAGCAATTTGATGGTAGTTCGATATCTAGTGGTCTGGGAGCGAAACCTACTCCTCTTTGCAGATACCAGTTTTCCAAAAGTGCATCAAAGTGTCTTCGATTAGACGGATATTAGGATAAAAGATAACTTAAAATTTGTAAATCAATGAAAGAAATAAAGAAATAAAGTTTTCGAAAAGAAAATGTGCTAAAATCGGAAAAAGATTGCGTTAAAATTAAAAGAAAGCAGTAAAGTGCCTTCGACTGAGTCAAAGGCTTTGACATGAAAATTAACAGTGCAGAAATGTAAATTAGACATTGAAAGTAAAGAATACTTGAAAGATAAACTTGCTTGAAAAATAAAGTTTACAAGAAGATAAATTGAAAGAATAAAAACATAGAAGGAACCCTACAGAAAAGTAACTCGATTGCAGACTCAGAAATTTTTTGGGAATGTGAGTGTGTTTGAGTATTTTCTGAATTAAAGTTCCAACCCCTATTCCCTAAAATTTTCTAGTATTTATAATCTACTTTTGGTAACTGACAATTAATTACAAAATCACAACCTTAAATGCATACTCCTTGGTAACCATTCTCGCCTTTTGGCTAATAAACGTCTACACATAAATTCCTCACGTGACAAAGGCCTTCAATTTCTCCACGTACGTAACTGCTCGATCTGCTATTCGAATAACTTATTTGATTACCTGTCTCAAATATCTTGTTCGATTAGACTTGTTCGATTTAATAAAGTGTCTTGAAATCGAATCCGCGTCGAATACCTCCAGTCCAAGCTTGCACGTGTATCTTTTCGAAAACTGCTTATGTCTTCGATCTCTTTATTACTTCGAAAGTTCGAACCAACTTACCCTTATCGAAAATATTTTTTCGATCAACAATGGATAAATCGTAAAAATAAAAATCACACATGTACAACTAAAGCTAATATCACTCGGGGTGACCAATTAGATTATATCTTCATGGTTTTATCTAAAAAAATAAAGTGTAAACGAACAACAATATCTCGAAATTTTTATATGCTAACAAAAGTATTGCTAAAAGATCAATAAGACAAAAAAACATACTTCTAAAAGATTTAAAAATGTGAAAAATAATCTTTTTGATAAATGGTAAGCAACTTTTTATTTGACATTTGACAAATTACTTATGCATTTAATCTAAATCTTTTGAAGCATTACATTTTTTTTTTGCTTTCATTTTTCGAAGATGTTTTTATTAGCATTTAAATTCTTCAAACCATTTTTTGTAATTTACCAAAAAGTAAATCATGATTCTTTTATGAAGAACTCCTTGCTTGATATTTGATTAAATACATGATTCTACGACGTGAACCGAACATAACCGATCTCTTTTTTTTTTCTTTGTGGATGATAGTATTATCTTCTTAAGAACAACAGACCAAAGTATTCAAACTTTGATTGAGATTTCACAGTCCTACCAACTAGCTTCAAGCCAAAGAATCAACTTGAACAAATTAAATATGTTCTTCGGTCGAAACGTACCTCTTATCAAACATATTCTTATTTAAGGTTGGCTAATATAAAGGCAGTGGAACATCATTTGAAATATCTAGGGATTCCAACTATTGTTGGCAGATCCAAGAAGCAGATTTTTAAATTTGTTCAAGAGAAAATTTTAAAGAAGTTAAAAGAGTGAAAAGAGCAAACTCTATCAAAGGTGGAAAAAGAGGTCCTAACAAAATCTATAGCACAATCCATCTCAACCTACATCATGGGTTGTTTTCATATTTCAAAATCCCTTTGAAAGCATGATAGGCATATTTTACTGGGAAAGTAACAATGAGGAGAGGAAGATTCATTGAGTGGCAAAATAGGAAGGAGGAATGGACTTTAGAAATTTTGAAGCTTTTAATCAAGCTCTATTGGCAAAACAAGACCAGGCGCAAATAAAAAAAACCCTCATCCCTAATAGACAGGACTGGTGCACAAAATTGTGATCTTTAACAATGGCACTCAACTTGGTATGCGCGTTTATAACTCAGCACTTTCTTCACAACTTCGCACAACTAACTAGCAAGTGCACTGGGTCGTCCAAGTAATAAACCTTACGTGAGTAAGGGTCGATCCCACGGAGATTGTTGGTATGAAGCAAGCTATGGCATCTTGTAAATCTCAGTTAAGTGGATAATAAATGGTTATGGAGTTTTCGAATAATAATAATAATAAATAAACATAAAATAAAGATAAAAATACTTATGTAAATCCTTGGTGAGAATTTCAGACAAGTGTATGGAGATGTTTTATCCCTGTTGGATCTCTGCTTTCCTACTGCCTTCCTTCAATCCCTCTTACTCCTTTCCATGGAAAGCTGTATGTAGGGCATCACCGTTGTCAGTGGCTACATCCCATCCTTTCAGTGAAAAAGGTCCAAATGCTCTGTCACAGCACGGCTAATCATCTGTCGGTTCTCGATCATGTCGAAATAGAATCTATTGATTCTTTTGCGCTTGTCATCACGCCCAACAATCATGAGTTTGAAGCTCGTCACAGCCATTCAATCCCTGAATCCTACTCGGAATGCCACAGACAAGGTTTAGACTTTCTGGATTCTCATGAATGCCGCCAACAATTCTAGCTTATACCACGAAGATTCTGATTAAGGAATCCAAGAGATATGCACCCGGTCTAAGGTAGAACGGAAGTGGTTGTCAGTCATGTGTTCATAGGTGAGAATGATGATGAGTGTCACGGATCATCACATTCATCATGTTGAAGTGCAACGAATATCTTAGAATAGGAATAAACTAAATTGGAAAGAAAATAGTAGTAATTGCATTAAAACTCGAGGTACAGCAGAGCTCCACACCCTTAATCTATGGTGTGTAGAAACTCCATCGTTGAAATACATAAGTGATGGTCCAGGCATGGCCGAATGGCCAGCCCCCATGAACGTGATCAAAGGATCAAAATACAATCTAGAGATTAATCCAAAGATGTGGTCAAAAGAATTCTAATACAATAGTAAAATGTACTATTTATACTAGACAGCTACTAAGGTTTACAGAAGTAAGTAATTGATGCAGAAATCCACTTCCGGGGCCCACTTGGTGTGTGCTTGGACTGAGCTTGAGCTTTACACGTGCAGAGGCTTCTCTTGGAGTTGAACTCCACGTTGTAACATGTTTTTGGCGTTCAACTCTGGTTCGTGACGTGTTTCTGGCGTTTGACTCCAGAATGCAACATGGAACTGGCATTGAGTGCCAGTTTACATCATCTAATCTCGAATAAAGTATGAACTATTATATTTTACTGGAAAGCTCTGGATGTCTACTTTCTAAAGCCGTTGAGATCACACCATTTGGAGTTTTGTAGCTCTAGAAAATCCATTTCGAGTGCAGGGAGGTCAGTATCCAACAGCATCAGCAGTCCTTTGTCAGCCTCCCATCAAATTTTTGCTCAGGTCCCTCAATTTCAGCCAGAAAATACCTGAAATCATAGAAAAACATACAAACTCATAGTAAAGTCTAGAAATATGAATTTTACATAAAAACTAATGAAAACATCCCTAAAAGTAGCTAGATCCTACTAAAAACTACTTAAAAACAATGCCAAAAAGCATATAAATTATCCGCTCATCACAACACTAAACTTAAATTGTTGCTTGTCCCCAAGCAACTGAAAATCAATTAGGATAAAAAGAAGAGAATATACTATAAATCCCAAAATATCAATGAATATTAGCTCTAATTAGATGAGCGGGACTTGTAGCTTTTTGCTTCTGAATAGTTTTGGCATCTCACTTTATCCTTTGAAGTTTAGAATGATTGGCATCTCTAGGAACTTAGAATTTCAGATAGTGTTATTGATTCTCCTAGTTAAGTATGTTTATTGTTGAACACAGCTACTTTTATGAGTCTTGACCGTGGCCTTAAGCACTTTGTTTTCCAGTATTACCACCAGATACATAAATGCCACAGACACATGATTGGGTGAACCTTTTCAGATTGTGACTAAGCTTTGCTAAAGTCCCCATTTAGAGGTGTCCAGAGCTCTTAAGCACACTCTTTTTGCTTTGGATCACGACTTTAACCACTCAGTCTCAAGCTTTTCACTTGGACCTGCATGCCACAAGCACATGGTTAGGGACAGCTTGATTTAGCCGCTTAGGCCTGGATTTTATTTCCTTGGGCCATCCTATCCATTGATGCTCAAAGTCTTGGATCCTTTTTACCCTTGTATTTTGGTTTTAAGGGCTATTGGCTTTTTCTTCTTTCTTTTTCTTTTTCTTTCTCTCTTTTTTTTCGCAAAAAAATTTTTTTTGCAAGCTTTTGCTATTCACTGCTTTTTCTTGCTTTAAGAATCAAATTTATGATTTTTCAAATTATCAGTAACATTTCTCTTTGTTCATCATTCTTTCAAGATCCAACAATTTTAACATTCATAAACAACAAGATAAAAAATATGCACTGTTCAAGCATTCATTTAGAAAACAAAAAATATTATCACCACATCAATATAATTAAACTAAATTCAAGGATAAATTCGAAACTCATGTACTTCTTGTTCTTTTTGTATTAAAACATTTTTCATTTAAGAGACGTGAAGGATTTATGGAATTATTCATAGCCTTAAGACATGGTTACTAAATACTAATAATCATGTAGGAAAGACACAAATATAGATAAACATTAAGCATAAAAACTGAAAAACAGAGAAATAAGAACAAGGAATGAGTCCACCTCAGTTATGGTTGCACTTTCTTCTTGAAGAACCAATGATGTCATTGAGCTCTTCTATGTCTCTTCCTTGCCTTTGTTGCTCCTCCCTCATTGCACTTTGATCTTCTCTAATTTCATGGAGAATAATAGAGTGCTCTTGATGTTCCACCCTTAATTGATCCATATTGTAACTCAAGTCTTCTAGAGAAGTGTTGAGTTATTCCCAATAGTTGTTGGGAGGAAAGTGCATCCCTTGAGGCATCTCCAGGATTCCTTGGTGATGAGCTTCCTCATGCGTCTCTTGGGATCCATGAGTGGGCTCTCTTGTTTGCTCCATCCTTTTCTTAGTGATGGGCTTGTCCTCCTCAATGAGGATGTCTCCTTCTATGATAACTCCAGCTGAGTAGCATAGATGGAAAATAAGATGAGGAAAAGCTAGCCTTGCCAAGGTAGAGGGCTTTTCGGCTATTTTGTAGAATTCAAGGGAGATGACTTCATGAACTTCTACTTCCTCTCCATTCATGATGCTATGAATCATGATGGCCCGATCCACAGTAACTTTGGATCAGTTGCTAGTGGGGATGATGGAGCGTTGGATGAACTCCAACCATCCTCTAGCCACAGGCTTGAGGTCCAGTCTTCTTAATTGAACCGGATTGCCTTTGGAGTCTCTTTTCCATTGAGCTCCTTCCACATATATGTCCATAAGGATTTGGTCCAACCTTTGATCAAAGTTGACCCTTCTAGTGTAGGAGCATACATCTCCTTGCATCATTGGCAAGTTGAATGCCAACCTCATATTTTCCGGACTGAAATCTAAGTATTTCTCCCGAACCATTGTAAGATAATTCTTTGGATTCGGGTTCACACTTTGATCATGGTTCCTAGTGATCCATGCATTGGCATAGAACTCTTGAACCATTAGGATTCTGACTTGTTGAATGGGGTTGGTAAGAACTTCCCAACCTCTTCTTGGATCTCATGTCGGATCTCCGGATACTCATTTTTCTTGAGTTTGAAAGGGACCTCGGGGATCACCTTCTTCTTGGCCATAACTTCATAGAAGTGGTCTTGATGGGCTTTGGAGATGAATCTCTCCATCTCCCATAACTCGGAGGTGGAAGCTTTTGTCTTCCCGTTCCCTTTTCTAGAGGTTTCTCCGGCCTTAGGTGCCATAGGTGGTTATGAAAAAATAAAAAAGCTATGCTTTTACCACACCAAACTTAGAATATTGCTCGTCCTCGAGCAAGATAAGAAATAAGAGAAGAAGAAGAAGAAGAAAATGGAGGAGAGGGAGAGAGGTGTATTCGGCCAAGGGGGAGAAGAGAGGGTTGTGTTGTGTGAAAATGAAGAAGAATGGAGGGGTTTATATAGTGAAGGGAGAGGGAGTTGGTTCGGCTATTTAGGGTGGGTTTGGGTAGGAAAGAGATTTGAATTTTGAAGGTAGGTGGGGGTTTATGGGGAAGAGTGGATGGATGTGAGTGGTGAGGAGGTGATGGAAAAGAGAGATTGAGGTGATTGGTGAAGGATTTTTGGGGAAGAGTGTTTATTGGATTGTGTGAAAAAGAGAGAGAATGTGAGTTGAGGTAGGTGGGGATCCTGTGGGGTCCACAGATCCTGAGGTGTCAAGGGTTTATCATCCCTGTACCAATTAGGCATGTAAAACGCCTTTGCATGCAATTCTGGTGTTTAAACGCCAGATTGATGCTTGTTTTGGGCGTTCAACGCCCATTTGCAGCATGTTTCTGGCGTTGAACGCCAGTTCCATGCTTGTTTCTGGCATTTAGCGCCAGCTCTCCTCAGGGTGTATTCCTGGCGTTTAAACGCCAGGATGCTGCTTGTTTTTGGCGTTCAATGTAAGATCCATGCTCTGTTTTGGCATTGAACGCCAGCCAGATACTCCTTACAGGTGTTTAAACGCTAGTAAGCCCTTCCTCTAGGGTGTAATTTTTCTTCTGCTATTTTTTATTCTATTTTTAATTTTAGTATTTATTTTGTGACTCCACATGATCATGAACCTAATAAAACACAAAGGAACAATAAAATAAAAATAAAATTTGATAAATAAAAATTGGGTTGCCTCTCAATAAGCACTTCTTTAATGTCAATAGCTTGACAGTGGGCTCTCATAAAGTCTTACAGGTGATCAGGTCAATGTTGTAGATTTCCAACACCAAACTTAGAGTTTGAATGTGGGGATTCAACACCAAACTTAGAGTTTGGTTGTGGCCTCCCAATACTAAACTTAGAGTTTGATTGTGGGGGCTTTGTTTGACTCTGTACTGAGAGAAGCTTTTCATGCTTCCTCTCTATGTCTACAGAAGAACACCCTTGGGTCTTAAACACAAGGTAGTCCCTATTCAATTGAAGGACTAATTCTCCTCTATTAATATCTATCACAGCTCCTGTTGTGGCTAGGAAAGGTCTTCCAAGGATGATGCATTCATCCTCCTCCTTCCTAGTGTCTAAGATTATGAAATCAGCAGGGATGTGAAGGCCTTCAACCTTTACTAACACGTCCTCTACCAATTCATAAGCTTGTCTTACTGACTTGTCTGCCATTTGTAATGAGAATATGGCAGGCTGTACCTCAATGATCCCCAACTTCTCCATTACAGAGAGTGGCATAAGATTTATGCCTGACCCTAGGTCACACAGAACCTTCTCAAAGGTCATGGTGCCTGTGGTACACGGTATTAAGAATTTTCCAGGATCTTGTCTCTTTTGAGGTAAAGTTTGCTGAACCCATGTATCTAGTTTACTAATGAGCAAGTGAGGTTCACCTTCCCAAGTCTTATTACCAAACAGCTTGGCATTCAGTTTCATGATGGCTCCTAGATATTGAGTAACTTGCTCTCCAGTTACATCTTCATCCTCTTTAGAGGAAGAATAGTCTTCAGAGCTCATGAATGGCAGAAGGAGATTTAATGGGATCTCTATGGTCTCTATCTGAGCCTCAGATTCCTTCAGGTCCTCAATAAAGAACTCCTTCTTGCATGGGAGACGTCCCATGAGGTCTTCCTCATTGAGATTCACGTCCTCCCCTTCCTCTCTAGGTTCGGCCATTTTGATTATATAAATGGCCTTGCACTCTCTTTTTGGATTCTCTTCAGTATTGCTTGGGAGAGTACTAGGAGGAGTTTTAGTGATTTTCTTACTCAGCTGGCCCACTTGTGCCTCCAAATTTCTAATGGAGGACCTTGTTTCACTCATAAAACTTAAAGTGGCCTTGGACAGATCAGAGACTAAGTTTGCTAAGTTAGAGGTGCTCTACTCAGAATTCTCTGTCTGTTGCTGAGAAGATGATGGATAAGGCTTACTATTGCTGAGCTTATTTCTTCCACCATTATTAAAGCCTTGTTGAGGCTTTTGTTGATCCTTCCATGAGAAATTTGGATGATTTCTCCATGATAAATTATAGGTGTTTCCATAAGGTTCACCCATGTAATTTACCTCTGCCATTGCAAGGTTCTCAGGATCATAAGCTTCTTCTTCAGAAGATGCCTCTTTAGTACTGTTGGATGCATTTTGCCATCCATTCAGACTTTGAGAGATCATGTTGACTTGTTGAGTCAACATTTTATTCTGAGCCAATATGGCATTCAGAGCATTAATCTCAAGAACTCCCTTCCTTTGAGGCGTCCCATTATTTACGAAATTTCTCTCAGAAGTGTACATGAATTGGTTATTTGCAACCATATCAATAAGTTCTTGAGCTTCTGCAGGTGTTTTCTTTAGGTAAATAGATCCACCTGCAGAATGGTCCAATGACATCTTAGAGAACTCAGATAGACCATAATAGAATATATCCAAAATGGTCCACTCTGAAAGCATGTCAGAAGGACACCTTTTGGTCATCTGCTTGTATCTTTCCCAAGCTTCATAGAGAGATTCACCATCTTTTTGTTTGAAGGCCTGAACATCCACTCTAAGCTTGCTCAGCTTTTGAGGAGGAAAGAATTTAGCCAAGAAGGCCGCGACTAGCTTATCCCATGAGTCTATGCTATCTTTAGGTTGTGAGTCCAACCATGTTCTAGCTCTGTCTCTTACAGCAAAAGGGAAAAGCATGAGCCTATAGACTTCAGGATCTACTCCATTAGTCTTAACAGTCTCACAGATCTGCAAGAACTCAGTTAAAAACTGGTAGGGATCTTCTGATGGAAGTCCATGGAATTTGTAGTTCTGTTGCATTAGAGCAACTAGTTGAGGTTTTATCTCAAAATTATTTGCTCCAATGGTAGGGATTGAGATGCTTCTTCCATCAAACTTGGAAGTAGGTGTAGTATAATCACCAAGCATCCTCCTTGCATTATTATTTTTGGCTGCCATCTCCTCTTCCTTTTCGAAAATTTCTGTAAGGTTGTCTCTGGATTGTTGTAATTTAGCTTCTCTTAGTTTCCTCTTCAGAGTCTTTCAGGTTTAGGATCTGCTTCAACAAGA
Source organism: Arachis duranensis (assembly GCF_000817695.3). Classification (NCBI taxonomy): domain Eukaryota; kingdom Viridiplantae; phylum Streptophyta; class Magnoliopsida; order Fabales; family Fabaceae; genus Arachis; species Arachis duranensis. The sequence continues at coordinate 74,127,621 of NC_029777.3, forward strand.
ATATTCTTGTCCTTGCTCCTGCTCATATGAAAAAGAAGGGAACAAAAAATAATAATAGGGATCCTCTTTACCACAGTAGAGAGATTCCTTTATGTTAGTAGTAGAAGAAAGGAATAGAAGAAGGAAAAGGTAAGAATCCAAACACAAGGGTGAAGATAGGTTCAGATTCTTGAGATGAAGAGAAGTGTTAGTAAATAAATAAATAAATAGAAGAAGATGAGAGGGAGAGAATTCGAAAATAAATTTGAAAAAGAGTTAGTGATTTTCGAAAATTAAAGGAAGAATTAAAATTAAAATTTAAAACAATTAGTTAATTAAAAGAATTTTGAAAAAGAGGGGGATGATTTTCGAAAATTAGAGAGAGAAAAGTAGTTAGGTGGTTTTGAAAAAGATAAGAAACAAACAAAAAGTTAATTAGTTAGTTGAAAAAGATTTGAAAATCAATTTTGAAAAGATAAGAAGTTGGAAAATATATTTTAAAATCAAATTTTTGAAAAAGATAAAATTTTGAAAAAGATATGATAGAAAAGATATTTTGAAAAAAATTGATTTTTTTTAAATAAAATTGATTACTTGACTAACAAGAAACCAAAAGATATGATTCTAGAATTTAAAGATTGAACCTTTCTTAACAAGAAAGTAACAAACTTCAAATTTTTGAATCAATCACATTAATTGTTAGCAAAGTTTTGAAAATTTGAATTAGAGATAAGAAAAAGATTTTGAAAATTAAATTAAAATTTTTGAAAAATAGTAAGAAAAATGAAAAAAGATTTGATTTTTGAAAAAGTTTTGAAAAGATAAGAATTTTAAAATTGAAAATTTAACTTGACTTATAAGAAATAGCTAAGTTTTAAAAATTTTTGACTAAGTCAACTCAATTTTTTGAAATTTTGAGAGAAATGAGGAAAAGATATTTTTTTAAATTTTTAATGATGAGATAGAAAAACATAAAAATGACTCACAACATGAAAATTATGAATCAAAATTCATGATGCATGCAAAAACAAAAAGATCATGATGAATGTCAAGATGAACACCAAGAACACTTTGAAGATCATGATGAACATCATGAACATATTCTTAAAAAAAATTTTATGCAAAGAAAACATGCAAGACACCAAACTTAGAAATCTTTAATGCTTAGACACTATGAATGCAAAAATGTACATGAAAAACAACAAAAGGCACAAAACAAGAAAACATCAAGATCAAACAAGAAGACTTACCAAGAACAACCTGAAGATCATGAAGAACATGCATGAATTTTCGAAAAATGCATAAATTTTTAAAACATGCAATTGACACCAAACTTAAAAATTGACTCAAGACTCAAACAAGAAACATAAAAATATTTTTGATTTTTTGATTTTATAATTTTTTTTGGATTTTTCGAAAATTAATTGTGGAAAAATGAAAATAAAGAAAAAAATTTTTTGAAAACTTTTTGAAAAGAAAATTACCTAATCTGAGCAACAAGATGAACCGTCAGTTGTCCAAACTCGAACAATCCCCGGCAACGGCGCCAAAAACTTTGTGCACGAAATTGTGATCTTTAACAATGGCATTCAACTTGGTATGCGCGTTTATAACTCAGCACTTTCTTCACAACTTCGCACAACTAACCAGCAAGTGCACTAGGTCGTCCAAGTAATAAACCTTACGTGAGTAATGGTCGATCCAACGGAGAATGTTGGTATGAAGCAAGCTATGGTCATCTTGTAAATCTCAGTTAAGCGGATAATAAATGGTTATGGAGTTTTCGAATAATAATAATAATAATAAATAAACATAAAATAAAGATAAAAATACTTATGTAAATCCTTGGTGAGAATTTCAGACAAGTGTATGGAGATGTTTTATCCCTGTTGGATCTCTGCTTTCCTACTGCCTTCCTTCAATCCCTCTTACTCCTTTCCATGGAAAGCTGTATGTAGGGCATCACCGTTGTCAGTGGCTACATCCCATCCTCTCAGTGAAAAAGGTCCAAATGCTCTGTCACAGCACGGCTAAACATCTTTCGGTTCTCGATCATGTCGGAATAGAATCCATTGATTCTTTTGCGCTTGTCATCACGCCCAACAATCGCGAGTTTGAAGCTCATCACAGCCATTCAATCCCTGAATCCTACTCGAAATACCACAGACAAGGTTTAGACTTTCCGGATTCTTATGAATGCCGCCAACAATTCTAGCTTATACCATGAAGATTCTGATTAAGGAATCCAAGAGATATGCGCCCGGTCTAAGGTAGAACGGAAGTGGTTGTCAATCACGCGTTCATAGGTGAGAATGATGATGAGTGTCACGGATCATCACATTCATCATGTTGAAGTGCAACGAATATCTTAGAATAGGAATAAACTGAATTGAAAAGAAAATAGTAGTAATTGCATTAAAACTCGAGGTACAGCAGAGCTCCACACCCTTAATCTATGGTGTGTAGAAACTCCACCGTTGAAAATACATAAGTGATGGTCCAGGCATGGCCAAATGGCCAGCCCCCATGAATGTGATCAAAGGATCAAAATGCAATCCAGAGATTAATCCAAATATGTGGTCAAAAGACTTCTAATACAATAGTAAAATGTCTTATTTATACTAGACTAGCTACTAGGGTTTACAGAAGTAAGTAATTGATGCAGAAATCCACTTTCGGAGCCCACTTGGTGTGTGCTTGGGCTGAGCTTGAGCTTTACACGTGCAGAGACTTCTCTTGGAGTTGAACGCCACATTGTAACGTGTTTTTGGCGTTCAACTCTGGTTCGTGACGTGTTTCTGGCGTTTGACTCCAGAATGCAACATGGAACTAGCGTTGAGCGCCAATTTGCATCGTTTAATCTCGAAAAAAGTATAGACTATTACATATTGCTAGAAAGCTCTGGATGTCTACTTTCCAACGCCATTAAGAGCGCACCATTTAAAGTTCGGTAGCTCCAGAAAATTTATTTCGAGTGAAGGAAGGTCAGAATCCAACAACATCAGCAGTCCTTTGTCAGCCTCCCATCAGATTTTTGCTCAGGTCCCTCAATTTCAGCCAGAAAATACCTGAAATCACAAAAAAATACACAAACTCATAGTAAAGTCCAGAAATGTGAATTTTACATAAAAACTAATGAAAACATCCCTAAAAGTAGCTAGATCCTACTAAAAACTACCTAAAAACAATGCCAAAAAGCGTATAAATTATCCGCTCATCAAGGACCTAAAAGCAAAGTATTATGAGAGAAAAACCTTTAACCAAGTTGACAGAGGATATAGCTTGAGCTACACATGAAGGAGCATCTAGGATGCTAAGTGTGTTATGGAGTTGAGAGACCTATTATTCGAGCAGAAACACGAGTCTGGAGAGATTGGTGGCTTCCTAATCAAAATGGGTTCAAAATTTGGAGCCCCTGTTCTGGTTTTGACTAGAAAGTCACACTGGATACTCTAGTTAACCTAGAAGATTACAGTTGGAACCTAAAACTAATTAGAGAAATGCTTTCACCATTTGAAGAAGTCCAAATCCTAACACTGCCACTAGATATTCAGGCTCAGGCGCTCAGCAAGACATTTTCTACTGGAAAGTTTTTTTTTTTGGTCGGTGGATTGGACAACCCCCAATTCTAGGTACCCTAATGGATTGGACACCCACAATCCTAAGTACACAATACACACCCACACACTCCTCACATACTTACCAATTTTTTCTTCTCGGTTGCAGCTGGTAGGACTCGAACCCGAGACCTTTGAGATGGGGAGGGGCGGAATGCCGTGTGAGCTATAGCTCATTGGTAGGGGTGGCAAACGGGCCTTAATCCGCCAGGCCGGCCCGTGTAACCCGCCAAAAAAGGCGGGCTGGGCTGGAAATTTGGGACCGTCGAAAGACAAAAGCCCGCCTAACCCAAACCGCTTAAACCATGGGCTTTGGCAGGGCGGGAATCCCCCATTCCCCAGCTAAACGGCCGAAACCCTAATGAATCCCCAATCCCTAATCCCTAATTCCAGATTTGCAGCTTCCTCACTCCTCAGTTCCTCGTCAGTACTCAGTCATCTCCAGTCTCCTCGAGGGCTCTCAGCCTCTCACTCGGTTCCTCAGTTCTTCAATTCCTCTGTTCCTCACCATCACTCTCAGTCTCTCACTCGGTCATCCTCAGCTCGTCACCGTCACTCTCAGTTTCTCACTTCCATCATCCATCGACCTCAACTCAAACTTCAGAGTTCCGTCCTCAGTCTTCACCCCTGACGGTCGCTGAGTCGGAGTCAGTTCCTCACCGTCGATCTTCGATCGTCGTGGCCTACTGGATTATAGCCACCGCTGCTGCTCCATCTGGCCGTCGTCGCTGCTACCTGCTGGTCTCGGTCCTGGGCTTCTGGGTCTTGTTCTCTGACTCTGTTGGTCTCGCTCTTCGTCACGGCTGCTCCTCGCCTTCTCTGTCCTGGTCCTCGCCTCCTTTGGTTAGTTTTTTAGCTTAGGGTTTGAGATTCATCAATTTAGGTTTGTTTGTTGTGTTTTGTGCTGTTTGATATAGGTAAATTAGGGTTGATATTTGGTTGAGTTTTGATTATGGTTGATATTTGGTTAAATCTGATTATGATTGAGTTTTGATGATAGTTGATAATGGTTTATATTTGCCTATTTGGTTAAACCTGATGCAGATTCAAAAATTGTTTCTTATTTTTTGTGTTGTTTGATAATGGTTGAGTTTTGAATATGGTTGATAATGGTTGATATTTGGTTAAATACTTGAATCTGATGCAGATTCAGAAATTATTTCCTGTTTTTTGTGTTGTTTCATAATGGTTGAGTTTTTATTATGGTTGATAATGGTTGATATTTGGCTGAATACTTGAATCTGATGCGGATTCAGAAATTGTTTGCTGTTTTTTGTATGGTTTTCTAATGGTTGAAAAACCTAGTTCATATAAACAATTTACATTTACTTTTATTTCAGGAAATATGAATTCTGAAACTGTGAGTAACCTTGTTACTACTGGAGTTGGTTCTGAGGCTGCTCCGGTCGAGGTTGATGAACCTAGTTTGAAAAGGCTAAGACCAGCAACCTCCGATGTTTGGAATTTTTTTCAAAAAGCTCGGTCCAGATAAGGATGGAGTAGAACGTGTTGAGTGTAAAGGATGCAAGAAAGTGTTTAAAGCTGGAGGTAAGCGATATGGCACTTCTACTATAAAACGGCATCTTGATAGTTGTACTCAAATTAAGCATGAAGATATTGGTCAGACTATAGCAGAATTGCAACTTAAAATGGGTTCACTTAAGATTGATTCAGGAGTGGCTAGAGATATGTTTGCTGGGTATGTAGTTGCTGGGGATAAGCCTTTTAATATGGTTGATGATAGGAGATTTAGAAATTGGGTGAAATATATTAGTCCAACTTTGAAACTTCCTTCTAGGAATACGGTTAAGGCTGACATAGTGAAAGTTCACAAGAGAGAAGCTGTGAAACTTAAAAAAATTTTAGTTTCCATTCCAAATAGAATTTGCTTAACATCTGATCTTTGGACTTCCAGTACCAATGAGGGGTTTATATGTTTGACTGCACATTTTGTTGATAAGAACTGGAAATTACAGAGTAAAATTCTCAATTTTTGTCATATGCCTCCTCCTCAAGTTTGTTTGACTGCACATTAAGTTTCTAAGAAAATCTGAAAGTTGAATGGTTAAGTTTAAAGAATGTTTTGAAGATATTGAGGGACTTGAGTATATAACTGCATTATGTTTAGATGTTCCTACTAGGTAAAATTCACTTTATGCAATGCTTGCAAGTGCTATTCCTTATAAGAAAGCTTTTGAAATGTATAAAGTAAAAGAAGCTGGGTTTAGGGAGTATTGTCCTTCATCAGATGAGTGGAGAAGAACTGAAAAGATATGTGATTTCTTGTTACCATTTTACGAAACTACCAAGTTGATGTCAGGAACTTCTTATCCAACATCCAACTTGTATTTTTTACAAGTTTGGCAAATCCAGCTTATTTTAATGAATAGTTTGAACAATGATGAAGTGCTTATAAGGAACATAGGAGAAAAAATGATGATTAATGGTGCGCGAAATTGTGAACAATACTTTTCACAACTCTCATAATCCCCGGTCATGAACCCCAAAAACTTGGTGGCTCAATACCATGGCATTACACAACTTCGCACAACTAACCAGCAAGTGCACTGGGTCGTCCAAGTAATAAACCTTACGCGAGTAAGGGTCGATCCCACGGAGATTGTTAGTATGAAGCAAGCTATGGTCATCTTGTAAATCTTAGTCAGGCAAACTCAAATGGATATAGTGATGAACGAAAATAAACATAAAGGTAAAGATAGAGGTACTTATGTAATTCATTGGTAGGAACTTCAGATAAGCGCATGAAGATGCCTTCCCTTCCGTCTCTCTGCTTTCCTACTGTCTTCATCCAATCCTTCTTACTCCTTTCCATGGCAAGCT
>NC_029777.3:74135180-74135844 GCF_000817695.3 Arachis duranensis
AAGATAAAAAGAAGAGAATATGCAATGAATCCCAAAAACATCTGTGAAGATCAGTATTAATTAGATGAGCGGGGCTTTTAGCTTTTTACCTCTGAATAGTTTTGGCATCTCACTCTATCCTTTGAAATTTAGAATGATTGGCTTCTTTAGGAACTCAGAATCCAGATAGTGTTATTGATTCTCCTAGTAGAGTATGATGATTCTTGGACATAGCTACTTATTGAGTCTTGGCTGTGGCCCAAATCACTCTGTCTTCCAGTATTACCACTGGATACATACATGCCACAGACACATAATTGGGTGAACCTTTTCAGATTGTGACTTAGCTTTGCTAAAGTCCCCAATTAGAGGTGTCCAGGGTTCTTAAGCACACTCTTATTTGCCTTGGATCACAACTCTCTTTTTTTTTCTATTTTTTTTCGTTTTCTTCTTTTTTTTTTTTTTGAATAGAAATGCTTTTTCTTGCTTCAAGAATCATTGTAATGATTTTTCAGATCCTCAGTAACATGTCTCCTTTTTCATCATTCTTTCAAGAGCCAACATTCATGAACCACAAATTCAAAAGACATATGCACTGTTTAAGCATACATTCAGAAAACAAAAATATTGCCACCACATCAAAATAACTAAACTGTTATAAAATTCAAAATTCATGCAACTCTTT
>NC_029777.3:74138911-74139205 GCF_000817695.3 Arachis duranensis
AAGGGTCTGCCAAGGATGATGGATTCATCCATGCACTTCCCAGTCTCTAGGACTATGAAATCAGTAGGGATGTAATGGTCTTCAACTTTAACCAAAACATCCTCTATAAGTCCATGGGCTTGTTTTCTTGAATTGTGTGCCATCTCAAGTGAGATTTTTGCAGCTTGCACCTCAATGATCCCTAGCTTCTCCATTACAGAGAGAGGCATGAGGTTTACACTTGACCCTAAGTCACACAAGGCCTTTTTGAAGGTCATGGTGCCTATGGTACAAGGTATTGAAAACTTCCCAGGG
>NC_029777.3:74139328-74139573 GCF_000817695.3 Arachis duranensis
CTCATTTCCGAATAACTTGTCATTTAGCTTCATGATTGCTCCAAGGTATTTAGCAACTTGCTCTTCAGTGACATACTCATCCTCTTCAGAGGAGGAGTACTCATCAGTGCTCATGAATGGCAGAAGTAAGTCCAATGGAATCTCTATGGTCTCATTTTGAGCCTCAGATTCCCAGGGTTCCTCATTGGGAAACTCATTGGAGGCCAGTGGACGTCCAGTGAGGCCTTCCTCAGTGGCGTTCACTA
>NC_029777.3:74143417-74145834 GCF_000817695.3 Arachis duranensis
GTGCCAGTTCCGGCGTTTAACGCTGGAATTCCTGAGGGTGACTTTGAACGCCGGTTTGGGCCATCAAATCTTGGGCAAAGTATGGACTATCATATATTGCTGGAAAGCCCAGGATGTCTACTTTCCAACGCCGTTGAGAGCGCGCCAATTGGGCTTCTGTAGCTCCAGAAAATCCACTTCGAGTGCAGGGAGGTCAGAATCCAACAGCATCTGCAGTCCTTTTTAGTCTCTGAATCAGATTTTTGCTCAGGTCCCTCAATTTCAGCCAGAAAATACCTGAAATCACAGAAAAACACACAAACTCATAGTAAAGTCCAGAAAAGTGAATTTTAACTAAAAACTAATAAAAATATACTAAAAACTAACTAGATCATACTAAAAACATACTAAAAACAATGCCAAAAAGCGTACAAATTATCCGCTCATCAATTAAGTTCAAGAAATATTGGGAAGAATACAGTGTTGTTCTTGCATTTGGGGCAGTTCTTGATCCTAAATTTAAACTCAACGCTTTGGTTCATTGCTATAATGAGATTGATCCTATTAGTGCTAAAGACAAAGTGGAGCATGTGAAGAGTAAGTTATACAAGCTTTTTGAGGTTTATGACCAAAATTTCTCAACTGTAGAGAGTTCTTCCCAACTTTCAAGTAATTTTTCTCAAGCAACATCTTCTGCAATTGGAACTCAGCTTATTAAAATTGTTGGTGTAAGTATTTTTATCTACTTGATTATATGTATTTTTTATTTTTCATTCTTTTTGATTCATATATTATTTGTAATGCAAAGGATTTGATGTCCCGTAATCAAGAAGTTGAAGTGAAAAGTGGAAAGAACTAACTGGATATTTATTTGAGTGAGGCAACATTATTTTGCAATGATGCAATCATTGATGTTTTGCAATGGTGAAAAGACAACCATCATCGTTTTCCAACATTATCACTAATGGCACGAGATTTGTTGAACATTCCTATTACTACCGTGGCTTCAAAATCTACATTTAGCATGGGTTCTCATGTTTTGAATAAGTATAAAAGTCGTTTGTTGTCGGATAATGTTGAAGCGGTGATTTGCACCAGAAATTGGATACGTGGATATGATGATTTTGGTATATTATATTTATGACATACATACTTGAGTGATTTTGAACATTATTATGTACTATTTTGCTAATATTTATTTACTTTTTTCTAGAAGAAGATAAAGATCAGGAAGATATTGCAAAAGGAGAAGGCTATTCTTCAGGAGTTGGTTCTAATGATGTTATTGACTTATATGAAGATGAAGATGAAAATTAAGTGTATTGAATTAAGTTTAATTTGCTTTGAAGACTATTTATAATTATGTTTTTGGACTTTAGATTATATATTTATTTTGTCTATGGAACTATTTATAACTATATTTTTGTATTTTGGATAATTGGATTATGTTTATTTATTTTGAAGACTATTTATATTTAATATTTGTATTTATATTGGTTTAAATAGAAGATATAAGATATGTTCTTATAAATATAAAAAAAAAAACAATTAATTAGACGGGCTTAGCCCGCCAACTCGTCATTAGGCGGGGCGGGGCGGGCTTCCTCGCCTTACACCCCTACTCATTGGCTACTGGAAAGTTTGAAAACATAGAGAATATGAGGTGTAAAAAGTTTGCCATATGGTCAGAGCAAGAACCCAGAATGGTCCGCACAGCAGCGAGCCCAATCTGAACCAGAATTGGAAATGGAAGCAGGTGCGGAAGCTGATCCAAAGAGCGCCTTCACCTTTCAGTTCGAGAGACAGAAGCTATGGCCTTTTCATAGGTATGGAATTTGTAAAAACAGGATGGGTTTTTGGATATAGAGTTGGAACGAGATAATATTCAAGTTGTTAAAGCCTTACTTTCTTTTTTTTTGGTAGAAAGGCCTTATATTTTGCATATACATAAGAAGATCCCTTTGGGCTTATCATCGCAAATTGTAAACTTTTTTGCACAATTTTAGATCATTTCAGATTTCCCATATCAACAAAGATGGGAATTCAGTAGCTCACAACTTAGCAAAACTATCTCTTACCAAACCATAATTAGTGTAATTGAAAGAGACCCCTTCAGATATATGTAATTTGACCTCATTTATATCTCTTGGGTCAATTTTCTTGAATTTTTAAACATTTGAATTTATAATTTTACCAGTTTGATAACTCATTCGATTTTCAGAGGCATTTAGAGCTTTATGTTCTTTATTCATGGACAATCATGATATAAAGATGGCATAATCCGAAGGAAGTGTAAAATTAATTAATACATAATACATAGTAAATCCAAATCCAGGTATGAATTTATGAGAAAACCTGCGCTCAAAATTTAAAAGCATTCTCACATTACACAATAAAAAAATCCTTTTAAACCCCACTGATTTATATAGAGGAGCAAT
>NC_029777.3:74145940-74148594 GCF_000817695.3 Arachis duranensis
AAAGTACTCTTTGCTAAGTTTAGGGTCTGGTTTCATGGACTTCTCACCAGGTTTCCACCCAGCAGGGCAAACTTCATCTGGGTTCTCCTGCACATACTGTAAGGCCTGCAAGACCAATGCACATAAATGGAGGCAAGAAAATTGTGGAGTGTAACAAGGAAAATTAAAGAAAAGGATAAACAACAAAAAAGCAATTAAGAGTTGTTGAATGTTAATGACGTCTAAAAAGTGAATAATCACCTGCAGTGTTCTCTTTGTCTCATCAACACTTCTACCGATTGCTAGGTTGTTAATGGTAGAATGCTGGATAACACCTTCCTTGTCAATAATGAACAGGCCTCTCAATGCAATCCCCTAAATCAACCGAGACATTTAGGATCATTGTTTCGAGACATGCCCAATAAAAGTGGATGGAAAGCAGAAGTTTCACAGCCAACATTTTGCCATTTGATACTACGTAATAACTAGATAGCACTTTACATTTCAATCCAGAGATCGTTGAAACTAAAGCACTAAAACAAAAAGGGACTGGAGTTGTGGTGGAAATGGATAAACATAGTTTAAGTCATGACATCAAACATACCTGATCAGGAATGAGAACACCATAAGATTTTGATATGGATTTGGTTACGTCTGAAATCAAAGGATACTTCAAATCCCCAAGCCCTCCAGACTTTCTATCTGTTTGAACCCAAGCAAGGTGCGAGAACTACAAAAATATCAATTGCACCACAAATCAAGAAGAGGAAAAATTCAGAGTGCATTTTGGTCTTTTGGATAGTCCATAAAATGATGATTGTGAGTGAACACAAAAAATGTGGTAAATTATGGCAGAATATTCATGTTCAAGGAAGCACGTAGAGGAGACAATATTATGTGCCAGTCTGGAAAAGACACATGCTTTATGAATCTTTTGAAACTCAATACAGTTGAAGATCAAGAACAACACATTCCAATTATCATCCAAGTTAGTAAGACATTGCTGCCGTTCCAGGTATTTTGCCTTTTCATTTATTTATGAAATAATTTCCACTAACCATACTCTTCCATGTATTTTATCCAGTAATTCAGAGACAAGTTTAAATATGGTTTGATCAACCATGGTAAAAACTTTCAACCATCAGTTCTCTGAAAAATTAAACTATGCGAAGAACTGTAAATGGGCCAACTCACCACACTGTCAACTGAAACACCCAATATCTCTGTATTTAGTTCCTCAAATTCTCCATGCCGGTCACTGAAAGCAGTTATTTCTGTATAAACACAATAGATTTTATATGTTAGGATAATAATAATGATTTAAAAGCTGCAACTATATTTATCTCACTATAGTTTTACCAAGATGTTAGCTAACCTGTAGGACAAACAAAAGTGAAGTCCAATGGGTAGAAAAAGAGGATGACATATTTCTTTCCAATGTATTCAGATAGTTTAACCTGAAAAGGCATAAATAATACATTAATAATGAAAGAAAGAAAAAGACTTCACTGGCTGGCATTCTGGTAATATTTGCTTACGCTGGCAGAAATATACCTTGATAAATTCCTGATCAAAAACAGCCTCTGCTTCAAAATCAGGTGCTGTATTCCCAACTAATGGAAGCTCACTCTACAGAAAGAAAGGGCAAAAAAGGAAGTACATTAACTTCTCGCATCAAGCAGACGGAGGAAAATAAGGCCAAGGGCTTTCCATTTTATACTTTTATCATTTAAGTTAGTACAGTTAGCGAAGAAGACGAAGACCCTCACACAGATTATAGGTAGACTACACAATACCATCCTTGATGCTCATAACCACAGGGGTGGAAGAATCAAGACCATGCATATTGTCTTAAAGTATTTAAGCATTCAAATTGGGATTCAGATCTGCTGTCCCAACTTGTTGTCTGCTTCTCCCTCCAATTAAACCACGGAACATGTATCAATTTTGTTAATGTAGGTTAAAAAGAATTAAAATTAATTCATCCATTAATCCAAATGTCATAAATATATTGGTGGTACATGTATTGGCACATATTTGTAGTACAGCAGATCGGAATGTACTTTAGTATCACAAACATTTTGAAACTGCGTGCAGCAACTATATATCAACAAATATGATCGAAAAATGCAGCAAAGATAAACTCAACCATCAACAGGCCTACAATAATCAATGCAGTCACCCACATGAACAAGATATTCTATATATTAGAGTACTTGGTGGACATAAGTAACCTTTAAGTATAGTTTTACATATGTCATTTGAAAGCATTCAAGTTGCAGTGAGTTATTAAAATCAGTTTGCAATTGAGTGCAACAGCAACAACTATTATCAATGTCAATTTTTGACTAGTTAATAAGCTTAAAAAATGCAGCAAAGATAAATTCAGCCATCGTGAATGCAGCTCATGTTGAATTTGACACTGAAATCCGCAGATAATTCAGGATGTGAGTGGGCTTGTGAAAAAGCCCCTAACAATTCAATTCAATCTAAACCAATACCTCATTGCCCACAGAAACAATACACTCGGAAACAGAAAGCAACAAACAGATATAATCAAAAAAGCATGAAACGACAAGAAAAAATAATCGCGAAAGGCGTAAACTCCGTAGAGAAATGAAAATAGTTGAGAAATCTTACAGATGCCTTGACGGTGAAAGTGGTGCAGAGGGAAG
>NC_029777.3:74148637-74149083 GCF_000817695.3 Arachis duranensis
CAAGGGTTTGCGGAGAGAGTTGGGAGAGTTAGGGATGAAGAAAGAAGAAGAAGATAATTTGGGAGAGAAAAGGGTTTTAGGGTTTGAGGATATGAGAGCAGCGGAAGCAGAGACAGCGGATGAAGCCATCACTGAGTGTGACTTAAGAGTGAGAGTGTGAGTGTGAGGTTGAAACAGGATAGGGGCAGGGGGAGCAGCTCAGCTCACAGAGATAAGTAGCGAGAACCAAACAAACAGGTTGACTTCAAAGTCGAAACCTCAGAAATCAGAATCACCAAACTAGACCTTCCTTGATCGATGCTATTGGCCATTTGGCCTATTGCCAGCCCACAGGTGTATCCCTTCCTATGTTCCATTCTACAACGAACTTGATTGGAGGAGGTTCTAAAAAGACACATTTTTTTCCCTTAAAGTGATTTATGTAGAAATAATTTTTTATTTATTAA
>NC_029777.3:74149123-74245304 GCF_000817695.3 Arachis duranensis
TTTAGTATTTTAATTTTTATTATTAATAATTTGTCAAATATACTAAAAAATATTTTTTATTTTTTAATATTTTTATTTTTTTTAATATTTTACATATAAAGTATAAACTTGTTAACTGCTAAAAATGAAAGGAGTTTATTAGTTTATCGATATTTGACCTACTTGATAATTTATTCTTATTTTGAATGAAATTAGCTTGGTAATCGATTTTTAGTTAATTCGGTCAAACTAGTCAATTTAATCCAATTCTTAAAACTGTTATTTTTTTTTTAGTTGACATGTGCTAATGACATGTATTAAGATTATTATTATTATTATGCATTTTTTAAATTTTTTTATGTTAATAAATATAAAATAAATACATTAAAACTTAAATTTTGTTAATTTTTATAAAAAATTCTCAATTTATAATATTAATATTTTTGTATAAACTTTTTAATTTAAAAGTGAATAGGGCCTTTAATTTGCAAAAACATTTTCTCATATGAAAATTCCTGAGGGAAGTTTTTCATTAATTTTATTATTCACAAATTATAAAATATAAAATACTAAAATTAAAAAAATAGAAGCTTAAAAAAGATTCTGAAATATATTTAAAAATATTTTAAGTTTAATAAAATAGAATCCGATAATATGATAGTTTATAGGTTCAAATTTTATAGTTTTAATATTATACAAAGGAATTTAACTCCTCTGAAGTTGTTCATTTACTTTAGATAAAAAAGTAATATGAACTCTTGATAATATAAATGGTTCTAATCATCTTAAACAAACAAATAGTAAATAAATGCATCAAAAGAGAATCAAAATATCAACTATTAAAAAATTAAAAAGAAAAAAACGCACCACTTTTGTGCGCAAAGTTGAATTTCTGCGGAATGCATAGAACAATAAAATTTGTATTGAGTAAAAAATAACGAAGAGGACCATACAAACATTGAAAACGATAGTGTCAATGAACCAAAAAAATGGTAGTTACAAAAATGACGGAGTTACCAAGTGAAACGAGTATGTTGTTCCATCTATGGACACTACGATGATGGTGCCCTAACGGGGACGAGCATTGTGTTGTCCCCTACTAGAGTTACAACGATATGATTGTCCAACAAGGCAAACATGGAGGTGTTGCTTCTTGAAACTAAAATGGTAGATTTATCAGAAGAAACAAATGAGTCGATGATCACAATGATAGCACCATGGAAAGGTAATTTTTTTATTGAATAATTTTAAATTTCACTGCAATATATTTGTGTTAGTTGAAAATAATTAATTTCGAAGAAGAGAGTTATTTGAGGATTAGTAAGTGGGTCCTCGGAAAGAAATTTACATCGAGAAGGGTTTTGTGACTGGAAATATCGAGTGAAACCCTAATTAGCGTAACGGGTCGATAAATTGATTGATGAAGTAGATAAAAGACTTCAAGGTTTGAGGATCAATCTTCAGATGTTACATGATTAAACCAAAGAAGCGGGAACGGTTACACATGTTTTCACGTACATGGAGGTTACACTTTGATTCGATTGGCTAGGAGCTGGCTACAAAATAGAAGAAGGCTCGAAGATACAGGGGTTAGAACTTTGTTTCAGAAATTACTCACGCACACTCTCATCTCAGTGACTTTCTGAGTCTGCTTCGAGTCAATTTTCGTAGGGTTCCTTCCACTTGTTTTACTTTTTATTTATATTTTCTACAAACTTTACTTTTCTTGCAAGTTTATCTTTAAAGTAACATTTACTTTACTTGTTCAGTTTTATGTTTCGAAACCTTTATTTTCTGTTTCAGAAGTCCTTCAATTTGATCGGAGGCATTTTACTATTTTTCTTTAAATTCAATGCAATCCATTTCAATTCCAGTCAATTTATTTTCAAAGTCTTTATTTATGTCTTCAAATTTTCTTGAATTTTGTCTGATTAAAGGGTCTTTGATGCACTTTTAGAAAACCAGTACTCGCAAAGAGAAGTAGGTTTCGCTCCTAGACCACTAGATATCAAACCACTATCGATTTGCTAAAAATCGACAAAACAATTTGATAAAATTTTACTCAATATATTATTTTTTTTAATATTTGCAGAAGATGGTCAATTGATTTCTGAAAACATGGAAAAAATTCAAATTACACAACACAATTATACATTAATTACTTTTTCTATGTATGTTTATAACAATTATATTTAGTACTCTTATTTTTGTATGTTTATAATAATTATATTTAGAATTTTATTATTTATTTTGTTCAGGCCAATTATAGCAAAAAAAATACCAAAATTAGGCATGGGATTTCACACGGTACTAGAAGCTAAAGACTTCTAGAGAAATCATGGTGGAATGATAGATTTTGATGTTCCACAATTGTATGCAAATAAATGCAAAGTTGATCATTCTATGAGTTGTAAAAAAAAAAAGATTTTAGAAGTACAAGCATTGCAAATAGATTTGGCAGATGAAGCTGGCATAAGACCAAAGAAAACACATGAACTAACAAGTTTACAAGTTAGTGGTAAAGGTGTTCTTGGATATACCAAACAAGACCAAAAGAACTATCTTTAAAGCAAACGAACGCGAGACTAGGCCTACGGTAAAGCAGGTAGTTTATTACATTATTTTCATCGACAACTACTTGATAATTCCTCGTTTCAATATGCTATACAGTTAGATAATGAAGAGAAAATAACAAATAATTTTTTGGGTTGATGTAAGAATGGTTATTGATTATATTATTTTTGGTGATGTAATCACATTTGACGCACAAACAAAGAAAATAGACCCTTGGGTGTTTTTTGTGGATTTAATCACCATCGAGAAATAGTAATATTCGGCGCTATTCTTTCGTATAACAAATCAAAAGAATCTTTTATGTGGTTATTTGAATCATTTTTGGAAGCTCACATGCAAAAAAAGTTTCTAAAACTATTTTCACTTATCAAGATCCTGCTATGGCAAATGATTTGGTAGAAAAAATGCCTGAAACCTATCATGAATTATGTGTCTGGCATATTATGCAAAATGCTATTAGACATTTAGGGAATAAGTTGAAAGATGGTTATTTTATCTTGAAAGACTTCAAAGCTTGTATGTATAATTCTGATGATCAGTTTCAATTTCAAGAGGCATGGGATGCATTGCTTCAAAAATACAAAGTGGAAGACAATACTTGGTTGAAGAGTATTTATAAAGTGAAGGAAAAATGAGTTTATTACTATACGAAGGTGTATACTATTGGAATGCGAAGTACTCAACTTAGTGAAAGTTTTAACAGTGATTTGAAAGATTTTATGCGGTGAAGTTTAGACATAATACATTTTCTCAAATAATTTGAGCGAGTTGTTGGTGGCAAGCGATATAAGGAGCTACAAGTTGAATACAATGCAAGGCAAAAGCTTCCTAGACTTAAGATGATTCACTCACCATTATTAAAGTATGCTGCACAGGTATATACTCCTAGTGCATTTGATTTATTTCAAAATGAGTTTAATTGGAGTTATGCTGCTTATATTATTTCTCGTAAAGAGAACAATCAAATTTGTAAATATCAAGTGGCCATTTTTGGAAAAGATGGAGAATACATCGTATTTGGCAATGTGAAAGATATGATAATTACTTGTAGTTGTGGAATGTTTGAAACAATGGAATTCTTATGTTGTCATAGTTTGAAAGTTTTAAATGTTTAGGATGTGTAGCGAATTCTGGATCAATGCATTATAAAGAAATGGACTAGAGAAGCAAGAGAGATGATTGTTCATGACTCAGATAGAAAAGTTGTTTAAAGTGATACTAGAGTGGATGGCACAACACGGTATAAGAATATATGTTCTAAAGTAATCAAATTAGCTGCTTGATCACTAGATTTTGAAGTAACATCTAATTTTATTGAGCAAGTTATAGACGAGGCATATAAGAAGGTAGATTCTTTTTGTAGACACAATCAAGATGATGATGTTTCAAATATTTGATTGCAAAAGAAATCGTTAATAGCTGTTTAGATGGAGATGCATTAGAAAGATTACTTGAAAATGCGAAAGGGTTGAAAAAAAGGAATGACAAAAAGGCAGAAAAAGGCCTAAAAAGTTGGGTTAAAAAACAATCGAGAATAACGTTAACAAAAAAACATTCCATCTAAAATTGTCAGATTGTAATACTTTTTATTCTTTACTATCATTCTTTTAACATTTTTAAAAACTTATTGAAGTTCTTCTGTATTATTACTTTTTTTATAATAGTATTTATATTGCAAGCTGATAATTTTACTTCAAATCCTGAAAATCAAGCTGTTTTGTCACTTTATTCGTGCCAACATATTAGTGATCAATCATTGAATCAAGTTACAGTACCAGATGGAGTCAAGTTACAACACCAAATTTAGATAACTAATTCATAGAATGAAAAGCTATTTATTTGAACTTTGCAATTTTTCTTTTTGAATTTATAATGAATGACTTTAAGGAATTTAAAATGATTGTTTGGTTTATATTTGGTACTATTTGTCTATTCTAATCATAATATATTTTCTCTAACCTTATCATGTTTATCGTTCTATATCAATACAATGAAAATGATAAGTATAGGCTACTTAAATTAGGATTAACAAGTCACACATTCAAACTTAAACTACAACATTAGACATGAAACAAGCATCATAAACATATAATTTGTTCTTAGTTACATTCTTATTTCAAGCATAAAAAAATTGAGTATATTTATCTAAAAGAGATTGAATACATTTACATGAGTATTTTTTTAATATTAAAATAAAAAATAAAAATAATATTTCTTGACCCATTTTAAATTAATTTATTTTATTTTTTTACCCAACTTTTCAAAAAAATGTTAAGGATTCAAAAATGTTAAGAAATTACTAGTGGTCACCATTAATCTCTTTTACGACAAAACTTTAAATGTGAATTATAGAAGATAAAAATAAAGAAAAAAAAGAGACAACGAAGTCTGCAACAATATCATGTAAGAACATGATAATAAAACATAAAAAGAGGATTAAATGTTGTGAAAAAATATAACTGAAAATAAAATTTCTCTTTTTTGTTAAAGAAAGAAAGAAAAAACGAACTAAAAGAGAAAGAAGATGAAATAAAAAGAAGAAATCATGTGGTCTTGGAAACTACTACAGTTGTCGCACAATTTTCGAAGAACCCTATTAAAAAATCTTCTTTTAACTTCTTTTAATGCATTTATTTAATATTTATTTATTTAAGATGATCATAACTATTTATATTATCAAGGGTTTAGATTACGTTATTTTTTTCTCTAAAGTAAGTGAACAACTTCAGAGGAGCTAAATCCTATACAAAGTATGTATGGCTTTTTTTTTAATAAATAAAAAATTATTTGTTTTTTATTTTAGTTAAAAATAGGAATATTCATGTTCTTGTGTATTATACCACAATTTTATTGCCAATCTAAATTCGCAGTTACTATTAGTGAAATTGACCAACAAAACTATTTGTATGTATTGATGATAAAATTACTATTACAACTTTAATTCTCTCAATTTCGCGACCAACGATAGCAAAATTGGATACACGATTTTTCTAACCTTAATTTCGTACTCTCCGTAATTTTAGCACCTCATGATTGTACCAAAAACTCAGGCGTTACTTACCTCTAAACCTTTTTATTCTATACTATCTTTATTTTATATTGAGCCTTCACGAATACGAACTAAAGTTTTAATCAAGAAAACAAAGAGTCTGTACTTTAAACCATTTAATCACAAAAATACATATATCCACGTAGCATTATATACATAGACTTATTTAGAGATCCTCAAATACAAGTCCTACCCCTTTACAAACCAAAACAATAAACGACGAGGGAAAAATAAAATCTAACAACTCAACTCGTAAGCATAATCTTCTATGCTCCTATAGCTCCGCACTAAACCTTCGCACTTGTAGCTGAAAGGGGTGAAAATAGGGGGTAAGAACTGGGGAGTTCTTAGTATAATTGGGGTGTATAGTTATGTTCATTTTATTATTTGTTACACAAGAATTCCACAACATAATACTTATAATCTTCAACAGATGGCCAATAGCAACAAACTTCATAATACAAACAACTTTAACAAACCAGAGACATAGAGAAAATCACAAGTAAAGAAGCACACACACACACAATCACAGACACACACAGAGAAGTATGCACAAACAAGTATGATGTATGTCTAGTCCTACCATAGGTAATGAGCTCATTTGTCGATTTCGACCCACACCAAACACCATCCAACTTGAAAGTCGGATAAGGCATTCTAGCGACATATCCTCTGCAAGTTTCTACTTCTTGTAGGCGTTGATTCTCCAGCTGAAGTATGTCGAACATGACCTCTGCAAGTACTTGTAGGCGCTGATTCTCCAATTAAAGCATGTGACCCATGTTCCTGGAAGCCATTCCACATTTACAGGCATCCCTGCACAGTCATTCACATACAAAGCCCATGACTTAACATTTTCATATCGACACCAAAACCATACTATCGTTACCCTTTTGTGACCTTCCTATAATCACACGTGCCGATTTATCTTTTCTTCAATCTTTTGATTATCAACATAAATAAATCAAATTATCTTCACACTATTCTCTCATCCTTCACTAAATGTCTTATGGAAAAGAATCATAAGGTTCTTTAACTAAGTCGGTGTTCTCTAAAACTTTTAAGATTACTCTGTTGTTTATTAAATTATATTCCGACTTAACTCAGCAACCTTTGTCTGAGTTTGACTTCCAGTGCCATAACCTCTGTAAGCAACCTCTGTTTTACAAGTGCGACTCTCTTGAGTCGATGTATGCAAACATAACTTCTATAAGCAACCTCGGTCATACAGGTGAGGCTTTCTCTAGCCAATGTATGTATTGATAACCTCTGTAAGCAACCTCTATCTTATAGGTGTGACCATTCCCTAGATTGGTCGATGTATCTCTGGAAAGCAATTGTCGATGGACTCACCACCATATCTCTGCTTATCTCATTTTCTTTTCATTCTTTCTTTCTTCTCTTTCTTATCATTCCACAATATAAATTATCTTTACATTATTCCCTCACATTTTTCTAAGTGTCTTATGGAAAGAGAATCTAAGATTCTTAATTTAGATTTGTTTTTCTAAAGCTTTTAGGACTGCTCTCAGCTTACCCTTTTAGTATATCATAAATAAAATAACATCTTTTAAATAAAATACTAATATATAATATATTTCAAAAATACATTGATAATAATCTTAAATAAATTAATAACAATAATAAAGATTTTTTTCACTATCCAAAAATTATTAACTTGAACTTTATTATTAATCTTCCGTAAATTATTCTGCATCTTTGAGCTTTTTAAAATATTTATATTTTTACTCTAACATATTTTATAATTTATTAAAATATTCTTAGATATAATATAATTATCAAAATAACCTTGCATCTTTTATAAAATACCCATTTTACTCCTGAACTTCTTGAAATTACCTAAAATACCTGAAAACTTATATAATTATGAATTGTACCTCAATTTTTTATATACAAAAACAATGTTACCTTCCAAAAATAAAGTTTAAATACGAATCTTCCTATTATACCAAAACTGAAACCTTTATCCTTTTACTTTTAAAATATTACTTGTATTTTAATCAGTTTTTGAGTTTTCCGGTTACCGATTTGCCATAACATTTAATTTAATCTCTCAGCCATCAAACCTCACCAATGTTTACTTGATCCTCAACGATATTCCAACCTAAAACTCTCCAAAACAGTTTGGTTCCTGCTGGTTTCATCACAGCCAAACCATGAACTTCACAAATACATCGATATATTGCAAAAATTCAACATAAACTCAATCAATAATCAATCACAACATCAAATCACTTGTTCAACACACATTTACTCATTGAGAATTTACCGAAACCCTACCTCCGTATGAAATCAAAACAACGAAAACTCCGGAGAAGCTTTTTGATTGAGCTGCTCAAGAAGAAAACGTCAGAAATTATCTGTGTCTCCTAGAATTCCAATTGACCGAACTCAATGGGAAGGAAAACTACGTCACCATCAACTTCTACCAAACAAAAGTAACGCCAATATGTAGAGGAGGAGGATACGAACACTTTTATCAGATTAGATTTTTTGTTGGAGTTACGGTTCTCAATAAATCGAACATGGAATGTTCATGGCTTGCATGGAATCTCTCTTCTCTCACTCACGGTCTCTCCTGCTCTTTTCCCTCTTGGTTCGGCTGAATGAAAATAAAAGAATAAAGTGATGATGATGTGGTGGCAAGGAAGGGGACATGTGTCACATTTGGAGCTACTGAGTCTATAAATGATATTAGTAACATAAAGATAAAAGATATACAATGAAGTATTAGCAAAGCTAAGTTCACCGAAGAGTACCGATATTTACTCATATCGGCGGATATCGAGCTTGATAATAATATTATTAACTAAACTTTATTTTTAAATTAAAAATATCAATTACTCAAATTAAAGTATACATATAATTTTCATTACTTATAAATTATTAGAATTATAGTTTTAATTATGTAAAATATTTCATCATAACAAAAATATATATAAGAATATGATGAATTTGATTGAATTCAAATAGTTATAAAATTAATTTAATTACTCATAATAAAATAATTTCTAAAATAAGAAATTCTAATTTATAAAATAAATTATAATTTATTTATATTTATATTTTCAGAAAATGTGGGTCGTGACATTATTCATGTATGAATGCCTCGTTAAAACCCACTCCAAGAAAACCCGCTTGGAAAAACCCACGAAAATTACACATAGTCATAGCATACAAACCTAAGATAGTGTTTGCTTTATAAATAGCATAGACAATGCAAGCGAAATCAACTCGCTTAGTTTTACGCACATTGACAGAGGAAGCTTGCTACATTATCAAAGAAGTAATATTTATTTTATTCTCTCTGTTCAATTAGAATGTCTGTCATCAAGAAGGAGATTGTTAAATTTAGTGAATATCTGACAAACTTGATGATAGTATACATTTGATTAAGATATAATTTATTCAGTGCATTAATTGTATATTTCAAGTGTTGTAGGAAAAATTTGATAGGTTCTAATTTTCAGCTAGCAAACGTCAAGCAAATAAATATTTATTGTGATATATTCTTACCAAAACAAGAAGACAATAAAAAGAAAAAGATTCTATGAGATCAAATTTGATATTGAAAAAAAAAAGATTCACTCTTGAAGATTGGCCTTCATTGTATAATTGCCAATCCTTTAAGAATGAATTTAAAAAAAAAGAAAGCAATCAATTAACAATCCATAATATATGCAAAATAACAATTGATTGAAGGATTCTCTCCAAGAATCATGTCACATATAATTGGACGGTTGCTGCACTTGAAATTGAAAAACACAATGTAGGAAAACTTTTCCTTTTGATCAAGCTAATCGTTGCACCTTTAATATTCTAGTTGTTGGCATTGAGGAGATAATCTTTCGTTCTTTGTTCTTAAATTTCAAGTGCAGCAGCTGTCCTATTATGTGTGACATGATTCTTGGAGAAAACCCCCTCAATCAGTTGTTGTCTTACATATATTATGGATTGTTAACTAATTACTTTCTTTTCCTTAAATTCATCCTTAAAGGATTTCAAACTATATAATAAAAGAGAGTAAAGCTAGGGAACCAAAAGCATATCAGCCAAAACCCAGCCAAATACCTTTGAATAAATTCGAAATCTCTATGAATTAATATATATGGATGTTTCTTCTACTAAGTATCATAATGTTTCTTTTTCATATTAAATGGATATTCTTTTATATATTTTTCGAATTTGTGATTGTTGGAGGTGGATAGATTAATGTGAGAGAAAAGAGGAATGTTTTTATAGGTTTTAATTAGGTTTACTTAATCAATTTAAAATTTTTTAAATTTTGAATTTAAAATAATATAGTTTTGTTTAGTTTTTGGCTGATAAGCTTTTGGTTCCTTATACTTTTCCAATGAAAGACAATCTTCAAGAGTGAATCTTCCTTCTTTAATATCAAATTTGATCTCATGGAATCTTTCCTTTTTTGTTGCCTTCTTTATTTGGTAAGAATATATCACAATAATTGATTATTTGCTCTGATGTTTGCTAGTTGAAAATCAGAACATATCAAATCTTTCCTACAATACTTGGAATATACAATTAATACACTCAATAAGTTATATCTCAATCAAATATTTGTCATCATAAAGGTTGTTAGATATTTTCTAAAATCAATAATCTTCCCTTGATGACAAATATACTAATTGAATAGAGGGAATAAGATAAGTGACTTCTTTGATAATGTAGCAAGCTCTCCCTATCAATGTGCACAAAACAACTATAGCAGCAAGCAAACATAGGTTCAATCTTCTCCTCTTTTTGTCATCAAGGGAGGATAACAAAACACCTGAAACACATCATTAGTCCAAATAATCTAAAAACATAATATGTCAAAACATCTCGATCAAAGTATATAATTAGAGCAAATATCATAAAAGCAAAGCGTACATGTATCAAATCATGTAAAGATGAAAGCAAAGCATTAAAGCAAGCTGAAATATCATAGCATACAGTAATAGAACATAAAGTAATAAAGGATAGCAAAATGCTCAAAATTAGTGCCTACCAAAGAAATTGTTAGAGGCAATGCAAGAAAAATTCACATGATCGGCAAAAATTATATTAAAGAAATAACAAAGGATCATTATTTTGAAAAATTTTCCCATTCATCACGCTCAAAAAATTTTATTTCGGCCTGAGAGACAAAATTGAAAATAGCATTAGTAATATAAAACAACATTAATTTCAAATGGATCAATATTGGTCTTAGCTTTAGAATAATGTTGCAACAGGAGATAATTCAGAATTTTGTCTTGTGCATAAATCTTCTGTAGAATTTTCTGGTTCAAGTTGCAATGGTGTTGTCTTCCCTTGAGTATTAGATGAACTTGTTGTAACTCCTTCAAATATTCTCTAATCTCATCCATTTCAGTGATTTTGCCTTTTCCATCAATTCCAAAAGTCACAAATGTTCCACCATATTTGTTTAGCTTGATGAAGAAAGTTTCTTTCTCATCGTATGCCTTGAATATCCACTTATAAAAATATCATAACTCTCTTATACTATGGATGTAAGGCAAACCTGTAACACCTTTTATGAAACTTTTGGTATCTAAATCTGTTTGGACCTTTTTATATTAACTCTTCTTGATTGCCCAAGAACATTATAATCTCAAACAATATTATAAACATGATTACTTGCTAATTTTTTATAAATAAAGCATTGAGGAGAAGAATGTCTAGCTTTATTGCAATTAGAACAAATGTTGCTTCTTGCTAACATTTTTGAATGATAAGAAGGATTCTTGCTTTTGAAAAAAGTGACCTTATGATTTTCATTAAAAGTAGATTTGGCCCTTTTGGTTTTGGAAGAGGAGGCTTCAAAATCATTCTTCAAATTTGGTTTTCTCTCCTACACAAAATCAAGACCAGATTTTATAAAAAGAGACTTTTGATTAGTAAGAATTTTGTTCAAATTTTTAGAACCTTGAATAAATTTTGTTAAATCAATGTTTAAGTTCTTGATCTCATCTTGAAGTTTTTTATTTTCAGCAAGAACATTATTTGATACGGCAGCCAAATCCTCAATTTTAAATCCTCTATTTCAGTTTTTAAAAGTCCATTTTCTTGTTTTAAAACACAAGATGATTTGGATATGCTTAATTGCTCTTTGAGCTTGGCATTTTCCAATTTCAAAGCACCATTATCTTTTTTATATTTGATGTATTTATCAAAAATTTTTGTAGAATTTTTAGTTAAATCATCAATAATAACATGCAATTGTTCAATAGGAAGTTTAGTAAAATATACCTCATCATATTCATTAATTTGGTCAGTGATAAACAACTATTTTATGGTTTATCTTATGCTCAATTGAGTGGTTTTTATCAAGCATTTGCCCACTTATTCATATGATTTGCATGTTTTATATTTTCCTTCCTGATTCTGTGCTATGATTGAAAACATGCTTCTTTGGCTTTTATTTTCTTTTATTTAATCCTCTTTTATTACCATTAGATGCCTTGATATGTGTGTTAAGTGATTTCAGAGATTACAGGGCAGGAATGGCTTAGAGGATGGAAAGGAAGCATGCAAAAGTGGAAGGAATACAAGAAGTTGAAGAAATTGCTAAGCTGTCCAGCCTGACCTCTTCGTACTCAAACGGTCATAACTTGAGCTACAAAGGTCCAAATGATGCGGTTTCACTTGCGTTGGAAAGCTAATGTCCGGGGCCTCGATTTGATATATAATTCGCCATAGTGGTCGTACATATAGGCGACGCGAACGCGCGCTCCATGCGGACGCATCGCATCTGCGAATCTCATTCCACGCAAACGCATGGATGACGCCTCCGCGTCACTTTGCCACGACCTGTACGGACCAGATTTCACAATCAGCGATTTCTAGCCTGTTTTTGACCCAATTTTCAGCCCAAAAAACACAGATTAGAGGCTATAAAGTGGGGGAATGCATCCATTCATAATTATGCTTTCATAATTCATAATTTTTAGTTTTAGATGTAGTTTTTATAGAGAGAGGCTCTCTACTCTCTCTTAGGATTTAGGATTTCTCTTAGTCATTAGGATTGTTTCTTCGTACCAGGTTCAATAATTTGTGTTTCTCTTCTATTTTTGTTTACTCTGAAGCTTTTATTTGTGTTTGATTTATGTTGTCCAATTGGCTTATGAACATTGTCCATGTTAAAATTGACATCTACATTCAATATAATTTGAGGTATTTCAGATTCATGATTGTTTTTCTTTATTTTTAATTTAGATTATTTACTTTTGGCCTTGGTTGATTAATTGGTAACTCTTGAGTTGTCAAACTCATTGTTGACCGAAAATTGGAATTCTTCAAGAATTAACTCGAGTTCCACTAACTCTAGCCTTTTCCAAGGAAAGACTAGGACCTGAGGAACCAAACTTATTCCATCCACTTGACTTACCTTCATAGTTAGAGGTTAACTTAGTGGGAGAAAATTCCAATTCTTATCACAATTAATAAGGATAACTGGGATAGGACTTCCAGTTTTCATACCTTGCCAAGAGTTTTATTAGTTATTAATTTATTAATTCATGCAATCTATTTCTCTTGCCTAAAACCTTTTTCAAACCGAAACACTATTTTTCCATAACCAATAATAAATCATACTTTCCTACAATTCCTTGAGAAGACAACCCGAGGTTTAAATACTTCGGTTTATAAATTTATTGGGTTTTGTTACTTGTGACAACCAAAACGCTTGTAAGAAGGGATTTTCTGTTGGTTTAGAATCTATACTCACAACGCGACTATATTTTTGTAAAATTCTTTACTAGCAAAAATCCTAACGTCAAAATGGCGCCGTTGCCGGGGAATTGCAAACGTGTGCCTTATTATTGGTTATTGTAAATATTTTTCAAAAAAAAAAATTCAGATTTTTATTTTAAAATTTTTATCTTATCTTCTCTGATTTCAAAATCAAAATTCAAATCTTTTTCAAAAAAAAATCATATCTTTTTCAAAATCTTATTTTATCTTTTTTTTTTCAAAAATCATATCTTTTTCAAAATCTTATCCTATCTTTTTCAAAAGTCATATCTTTTTTAAAATATTTTCTTTTTGTTAGTTTTTGTTTCTATTTTCTCCTACTACTATGAACTCTCACCCCTTTGGCTATGAGTCTGGTTACAACTATGTTGTAGGAAGAGGAAGCTATAACAGGAATATGCATTAAGGTCAAAGCAATAAAAGATGGACGGAGCCAAGAGGATCTGATCAACCCTTTAGGCAACAACACCTTCCAAGATATCATGGACAAAGACCATTCTACAATGCATACCAAGATGATAGATATGGTGGACCCCCTTGTAGTTACCAACAAGACCCACCATATGCCTATGAACCCCCTCCTCCTCAATATAATTTTGAACCACCATACTCACAAGCCCCTTACCACCAAACACCCCCATATGACCCTAACCTTTATCCACCACACCAACCACCAATATGAACCATATATAGAACCACCCCAATTCCAACCTAGTTACTCCCAAGGACCACCACCTCCATATGCACCATGTCCATATCCATCAAGCCAAGAATCACAGGTTCACTTCGAAGAATCAATAGACCAATTTAATGTAACCCTTCATCAACTGGAGCAAGCAATAAATCGATTATCTTCCAGACGTTCAGACACTCAACAGACTCCCATGGCTTCATGTGGAGAATCTAATGAAGAACGCAGCACGAAGAAGACACTAGAAACTCCAGTGGACAGTATAGAGCATAACTTCGTATTGGAACAAGTAGAGAACACTGTGATTGTAGAAGAAGAAGAGTTGGTTGAAGACTTACGAGATGCTGAACCTCCATTGTAAAGTCCATTCGTAAAGCCTCCTTCCAAGATGCTTGAAATTAATGTTGAGGAGGGTGTACAACCTCCAAGGCATGTCATGGTTGAAGACTTGGAAGAGGTTGATCAAGAGGTGGATACTAAGAAAGAAGAAGCACAACCTTCTATGCCATTGGTGAGCAGTGAAGAAGAGATCAAATTAGAGGAAAGCTACCAAGAGGAAGAGGTTGATATTGAAGAAGCTTGCAAGGAGGTGGAAGTTGTCAAAGAAGAGCCCAAGGGAATAGAGCTGGAAATCACCTTGCCAAAGTTATTGGATACCTCTCACCCAAAGCCATCACCGTCCATTCCTTCATTCAAGTGGGTAAATCTCTCATCTCTAAGCTTAATTAGCTCACTTGAATATGCTTTACTTGAGACAGATGGTCAACTTAGAGCTCTTTGTGGCATTAAGAGTAAGAGGGAGACGGTCGGTGGTAAGAATTATCCTGCAAGGTTCATTATGGTTGGAAGCTTTGAGTTTAAACACAAAGGTTGGTGTAGAGCTCAACTGAATGGGTCTAGGAAGTTGCTTGGCCGCTTTAGTGAGAATTCAGATTGCCTGCCACCCGGTTGGAACACTAATGATCAACAAGAAGACGGGTGCAAAAGCAAGGTTTGGGACCCCAGAATTCGATTTAGAAATCAATACTTTTGGGGCCTTATCAATTGCTTTAGCTTGCTCAAAGGCCTTCTGCGCCTGGTTTGGGACCCCGGCGGCTATTGGCATTCCAAACAATGGTGGAGATTTTTGGATGAATACAAGCACAAGCCACCATAACAGGAAGCTCACTAAATGTCCAACTTAAGGACTTTAACTGAAATTTTTGCATGACATTCATTACATTTTGCATTTTGCATACTGCATAAAAAAAATTGCACGCGACGCGACAGTGTCGCTGACGCGTCCGCGTCATATGTGCGTTGGGAAGAAAAGCAAAGTGAACAGAGAGTCACGCGAAAGCGTGGCTGGACGCATGCCTTTGGCACAAATTGGTCCACGCGACCGCGTCGCTGACGCGTCTGCATCATGTGGGAAAAATGCCTCCCACGCGTCCGCGTCACCCACGCAAACGCGTGCCTCAAAATTGACGTAAAAAGGGTGTATGGCCGAAAGTTGAGCTGGAAAGTGGCTGGACTCGTGCTAGAAGCACAAGCCCTACCACGCGAACGCGTTCCCTACGCGTTCGCGTCTTTTTTCAAAATAGGCCATCCACGCGATCGTGTCCCCCACGCAACCGCGTCACCCAGATTTTTGGCAACATGCATTTAAACAGAGAGTTGTGCGAACGCGAGGCAGCACTCGCGCCACCAGCACAAATCGAGTCACGTGTCCGCGTAACCGACGCGTCGGTGTCGATTAATTTAAGCGCAAGTCGCGCGACCGCGTCCGTGTCGCTTGCGCCGCACAGCTTATCTAAATCAGCCAAATATCTCATCTTTTCTTCCCCAAATCTAAATCTTTTCTTTCCCTTCTTATTTCTTTCTTCCTTACTTTCTTTTTCTTTCTTTTTCTTTTAATTGGTGTTGGAAATTTATTTGGATGATTATTTTCTATATTTTTCTGTGGATTAATTAGGAATTGTTTGACAATTATTAATTATTTTTAGGGTCACTTGCATGTTCAAAATTCAATACTTTCAATAACATATTTACCATGCATGCTAAGTGTTTGTGAAAAAGCCCGTATGGCATTGTGCATTATTTTAAATTATTCTATTCTACTACTCTAATGCCTGCTTTTCACAAAACCCCTTTTATGTTTTATTAATTAAATATAATTGTCAATACAAACAGCTTATTAGTTTGAAAGAGATGATAATCTAACTTGGACATTTAGTGCTTGATCTATGCTACTTATGCCTTTGCCAGCATGCCAATAAACATCTTGCATCTAATTGCCATTACATGCACTTGCTATATTTTCATTGATGACCTTTTCACATGTAGTCATGACCATGTGTTAACAACATCCTTCTTTACCGTGCATTGATTATCACTTATACTATCCTCTTCCTTGCTCTAACCCTTAGTTTTAAAGTTACTTACTTTTTTTCTTTTCAGGATGGCCACCAAGAAGGGTGAAAAGAAAGCTACTCCCAAACCACCGGCAAGGAAAGGAACAAAAAGAGCACCAACTGAGAAACCACAACCCCCATCCATATACACAGCTTTGCATGCACCGAGGACGGTGCAATCTTTAAGTGTGGGGAGGTCTATACCGATCTCCGCGGGTTAGTTAGTCCCTTCTCAACACCAATTTTTATTTTTATTTGTTAGTTCATTGCTACATTTACATGTTTAATTGCATGTTTGTTTGATTTTATGCATTTTGTTACTACTTGGTTAAAATAATAAATTTCTTTTTAAGACCCTATTTTTGAAAAAAAAATTTCACTAATTTAAATAAAAACTTTTGTGTTAAATTTGTTTGAAGTTGTATTTGGAACATGGTTTTTGAGCTAAAGAATACACAACCTGTGAGATTTGAGCTTAATTACATGGTTACATTGTTTAACCATAAATATTTTATTCTTGTGTGTTTTCTTCTTTATGATTGCAATCTTTACTTTGTTTCATTCTATATGTCCATTATTTAGTGTATTACATGCTTGCATATGATTGAGGCCATTATTTATTTTAGCTCACTTATCCCAAATAAGCCTACCCTTTAAATTACCTTTGTTAGCCACTTTGAGCTTTTTAATCCCCTTCTGTTCTATAACCACATCACTAGCCTTAAGCAGAAAAATAAATTAAATATCCCAATTGAATTTTTGGTCAGCTTAAGATAAAGATTGTGTATCAACTAAGTGTGGGAAAACTGTGGGAACATGGGTTAATAAGGGAACGTATCATGTTTCTAATATTGGGAATTTGGGAACCTATTCATGAAAAACCAAAATAGAAAAAAAAATCCATGTGCATTGACAATGTTATGTTTATTTTTATGATTCAAAAAAAAATTCAATAAATAAGGGGACAAAATTACCCCAATGTTAAGCTTTAATAGAAAGATCAATGCACATGTGATAAAAGTAAAGAAATATCAAAAGTTTGGTACATGAGTATGTGATACAAAAGTGGAAATTATGGGTAGCTAGGCATGATTTAAGAAGTTATATAGAGTGTGTGTGTGTTTATGTGAGAGCTTATGTTAGTCAAGGATTCAATTTATAGCTCACTTAGCCATACATATATCCTCACCCTTGCCTTGGCCCCATTACAATCTTGAAAAAACTTCATGATATTTGCATTGGTACATTAAATACTTGTTGATTGGTTAGATGAAGAACAAAGTTTAGAAATCATGACTAGAGAAGATTAGAGTGAAGTACCCTATACACTAGAGAGACTAGAGTGATATACACTACCAGTGAGGGTTCAGTGCTTAATTCTATGTTCCCTACTTTCATGAGCTATCTTCTTACAAGTTTACTTGTCTTTTATTGTGTAATTTGAATTAGTGGAATTTGATTCATGTTTGTCTTGGAGAACTTATTTACTTTTAACCAAGTAGGTAAAAAAATTTTGCATGTAGTTGCATTCACATAGATAGGTTGCATTGCATACTCTCTATCATTCTTCTTCACTTCTTTATAGCTTCTCTTGAGCTTAGTATGAGGACATGCTAATGTTTAAGTGTGGGGAGGTTGATAAACCACTATTTTATAGTTTATCTTATGCTCAATTGAGTGGTTTTTATCAAGCCTTTGCCCACTTATTCATATGATTTGCATGTTTTATATTTTCCTTCCTGATTCTGTGCTATGATTGAAAACATGCTTCTTTGGCTTTTATTTTCTTTTATTTAATCCTCTCTTATTACCATTAGATAACTTGATATGTGTGTTAAGTGATTTCAGAGATTACAGGGCAAGAATGGTTTAGAGGATGGAAAGGAAGCATGCAAAAATGGAAGGAATACAAGAAGTTGAAGAAATTGCTAAGCTTTCTAGCCTGACCTCTTTGCACTCAAATGGTCATAACTAGAGCTACAGAGGTCCAAATGATGCGGTTCCACTTGCGTTGGAAAGCTAACATCCGGGGCTTCGATTTGATATATAATTCGCCACAGTGGTCATACAGATAGGCGATGCGAACGAGCGCTCCACGCGGACGCGTCGCATCTACGAATCTCATTCCACGCAAACGCATGGATGACGCCTCCGCGTCACTTTGCCGCGAGCTGTATGGACTAGATTTCATAATCAGCGATTTCTGGGCTGTTTCTGACCCAGTTTTCAGCCTAGAGAATACAGATTAGAGGCTATAAAGTGGGAAAATTCATCCATTCATAATTATGCTTTCATAATTCATAATTTTTAGTTTTAGATGTAGTTTTTAGAGAGAGAGACTCTCTCCTCTCTCTTAGGATTTAGGATTTCTCTTAGTCATTAGGATTGTTTCTTCGTACCGGGTTCAATAATTTATGTTTCTCTTCTATTTTTGTTTACTCTGATGCTTTTATTTGTGTTTGATTTATGTTGCCCAATTGGCTTATGAATATTGTCCATGTTAAAATTGACATCTACATTCAATATAATTTGAGGTATTCCAGACTCATGATTGTTTTTCTTTATTTTTAATTTAGATCATTTACTTTTGGTTTTGGTTGATTAATTGGTAACTCTTGAGTTGTCAAACTCATTGTTGACCGAAAATTGGAATTCTTCAAGAATTAACTCGAGTTCCACTAACTCTAGCCTTTTCCAAGGAAAGACTAGGACCTGAGGAACCAAACTTATTCCATCCACTTGACTTAACTTCATAGTTAGAGGTTAACTTAGTGGGAGAAAATTTCAATTCTCATCACAATTGATAAGGATAACTGGGATAGGACTTCCAGTTTTCATACCTTGCCAAGAGTTTTATTAGTTATTAATTTATTAATTCCTGCAATCTATTTCTCTTGCCTAAAACCTTTTTCAAACCGAAACATTATTTTTCCATAACCAATAATAAATCATACTTCCCTGCAATTCCTTGAGAAGACGACCCGAGGTTTGAATACTTCGGTTTATAAATTTATTGGGTTTTGTTACTTGTGACAACCAAAACGTTTGTACAAAGGGATTTTCTGTTGGTTTAGAATCTATACTCACAACGCGTCTATATTTTTGTAAAATTCTTTACTAACAAAAATCCTAACGTCAGTCAGCCATGGGACAAACTTGAGCTTCACGATAAGATTTTTCTCCTTCATCATCGCTTTTCAAGTCATCCCATGAAGCTATCAACACCTTCTTCTTTTGTGGACATTTTGCCTTATAGTGAACTGGTTCATTGCAATGATGACAACTAACTTTATAATATTTGGTTGATGAATCTCTACCTCTACCTTTTTGTTTCTTCAGCTTTCTCAATCTTCTAACAATGAATTCCATCTTATCATCAGATGGACTGTCTTCAAATTCTTCTTCTTTTGATGTGATTCTTGATTTAAATGCCACTCCTATTTTTTGTTTTCATTGTTGAGATGTGTAGATTCATAGGTCATCATATTTTCTCTCAATTCATCATAAATAATCTTGTTGAAATCATTAGCTTCAGATATGTCATTATTCATGGTCTCCCATTGCTTGGTAAAAACTTCTTAAAATCTTCCTAACAAGCTCTTCTTTAGAAAGGTGTTTTTCCATTGCATTAAGGTTATTAATGATTATAGAGAACCTCTCAAACAATGCGTCAACTAATTCATCTTCCGTCATGAAGAACATTTGGTATTCCTTTATAATCATGTCAATATGGATTTCTTTGACTTGATCAGTTCCTTCATGTGTGAACTGCAACTTGTCCTGTATCTCCTTTGCTATTTTGCATTTTGAGATTTTTCTAAATTTCTCAAAGCTAATAACACAATGTATCATATTGATAGCTTTGAAATTTAGTTCCACTTTCTTCTATTCTTTAGCTGTCCATTCAAAATCTTTATAATAACGTTGCTTTTAGTGTTGCATTTGGTAGGAACATCTAAGCCATTTACAATGATCTTTCATATGTTGTAGTCAGTTGATTGTACGAAAATTCTCCTCCTTTCTTTCTAATAAGAATAGTTTGTTCCATTGAAGAAATGAGGTTTATAACATGATTCTTCTTCAGTCAGTGTGTAAGTCACAAAGGTTGCCATGGATATTTTACTCCAAGCCATTAAGCTTGTCCCTTGAGCCTAAGCTCTAATACCAATTGAAGGTTTTATAGTGGCTTGAGAATGTGGATTGAATTAAGAAAACACAAGTAATAACTATTTTTAACATATTATGCTACAAAACTAATAAACTAGGAGATTAGTTTGGTTTTTGTCTCATCCCATAATGCAAAACAGACCTAAAATGAAAGTTGTAGAGAATACGAAAGGAGAAGAGTGATATAGCGATATATCCTAGTTCAGTCACGAAGTGCATTGTGATTTACGTCTAGTCTCCACCACAATAACGGTAGGATTTGCACTATAATCAAGATTGATTACAAACATTAATTCCAAGAGACTCACACTCTTGTAACATACCTAAACTATCCCAAACTTAGTAACTCACCTAAGTGATAACTTAACCTAGTTAAGGAAAAGCAAGTGTACTCTAAACCCAGCACACTTTCGAAATCAAATACTCAATAAAAAATTAAATAGCTTTTGTATCACTACTCTCTTTGTTTTTTATATCTCTCATATTAAGCTTGAATTTAGATGAAAGAGAAGTAAGAACACACTCAAATAACAAGAAAACAAAGTTTGTGTATATAATCTAAATTATGCACGAATTGTTTGCCTTCTTCCTTGGAGGAATTATCATATATAGAACTTTAAATCTCATTTTCAATGTAGAAAAACTTTTCCTTTTGATCAAACTAACCATCGCACCTTTAATGCTCTAGCCGTTGGCATCGAGAAAAGAATCTTTCCTTCTTTGTTATTCAATTCCAAGTGCATCAGTTGTTCAATTATATGACATTATTCTTGGATAAAATCCTTCCATCAATTATGATATTGCATATATTATGGATTGTTAATTGTTGCTTCCTTTTCTTTGAATTCACCCTAGAAAGATTGACAACTATATAATGAAGGTCAATTTTCAAGAGTGAATCTTTCTTCTTCATTATCAAATCTAATCTGATGGAATTTTTTCTCTTTTGTTGCCTTCTTGTTTTTGTAAGAATATATCACAATGAATACTTATTTGCTTTGATGTTAGCTAGCTGAAAATCAAAACGTATCAAATCTTTTCTGCAACACATGGAATATATAATTAATGCACTAAATCAATTATATTTCAATCAAATGATTGTCATCATCAAGGATGTCAGATATTCTTTGAACTCAAAACAGAGTATGTATGGCATTTTTTTAATAAAGAAACAATTATTTATTTTTATTTTAGTTAAAAATAGGAATATTTGTGTTCTTGTGTATTATATCACAATTTTATTGCCAGTCCAATTTCGCAGTTAGTATTAGTGAAAGAGGTGAATACTACAAAAAATGCTGAATACTATCAGAATTACTGTCAGATTTAGCGTCGACTTGTACCGACAAATTTACCGCAGATTTTTCGACAAAAAGGAATAGAAATTCGTCGCTAAAAAAGGTTAACGTCGAAAGAGATTTTCTGTCGCTAAAACTGACGGTAATTATTGGCGCACAAATATAAATCAACGGCACCAATATTACCATCAGATTTTTCATCGGCATATTCCGCCGGTATAACGATTTAATGAAACATGTCGTTTTGGTGATTTACTGTTGGAAAAATTCGACCTTGTCTTCTCTCTTCCTTACCGGTACACTGTCATTATTGCCACTACTGAGAGCTTGTTGGGACCTCCTCGCCGTCATCGCCACCGCCTGGAATACCCACTAAAGTCGCCGCTGCACGTCATTGTGGATTGTGCTGCTGTTGCTGTCCCTGCTGCATCCTTCACCATGGTTGCCATTCACATCGCCATCATTGCTGCTTCTGTCACCACGACGTTAAAGAGACCCTGCAGCTACTCTCATCGGATTTATTTTTGTTATGCTTTCTTTATTTTTACATATTAAATTTGTGACTTTATCATTTTGTTAGGGT
This sequence comes from Arachis duranensis, assembly GCF_000817695.3. Lineage (NCBI taxonomy): Eukaryota > Viridiplantae > Streptophyta > Magnoliopsida > Fabales > Fabaceae > Arachis > Arachis duranensis. Next base: position 74,171,634 of record NC_029777.3, read on the forward strand.
TTAGGTTAAATCAGTGGTTAAATTAGTTTAATGAAGTGTGTGATTAGGATTTGTTATGTTAATTTAATGGATATAAAAGTTAAATAATGTTAGAGTAGGTTAATTAATGTGAGATTAAGAGTGCTTGGATTGTTAGAAGACTTTAGTTGAGTTAAGTGAATGAGTTTCTTTCAATTGCATTAAACTTATGTTGCTTATTTTTGTCATGCCTCTTGTTAGTTTGGTAAAATTAGAATAAGGTTTTAATTAATTAGAATAATGAGTTTTACTCATTCTTTTAAATTAGTTTTTGAATTAGTTTCAGCTTGTGAATTTAATTGTTGTTCTTTTTATTAGGACGATGTTATTTTCTCTAGGATCAATTGAAGTTAGCGGTTTTTGTTGTTTGTATAGTAATATTCCAGGTTGATTTTCTATCTCTAAATATAATGAAGGCTTTAAATTTTATGTTGGACTTACTTTTTCTAGGATAGAGTTTTAGGGCAGAAGTGGGAGAAGGTCACGTAGTGGCGCCTTCTCAAAACTCTTGTTTGTCGGAAGATTCAAATTATAGGATACACTCTACTGAATTTTCTAAATAATTTAATAATTTACGTTGTTCGTTAAATTCTAGAGTGTGTGTTTCAATATGATTCCAAATCATCGTCTATGGATGTATGAAAGAGATAATGGTGGATGAGGGGTTTACAACCTGAATTCTTTGAGGGGGTTGATGCATTTGTGGCATATGTCTTCAGCATGGAACTGTTTAGGTATAAAGGGATTTCTAGGAGTCCGTGTCAAAAGTGTCAACTGACTAAATGGTTAGAACTTGCGGACATAATGCTTCACCTATATCGTAACGGGTTCAAGGATGTGTACTAGATGTGGATGGAACACAGAGAAGTGAACGAGTAAGAATTAACCAATCTACCACTAGTTTGAATAGATCCAATTGGCAATCAACGATGGTTCGGGTGTTGAGAGACCTAAACATGGAAGAAATGACTTGGGAGGTTAACCAAGAGAGATACAACGACACGGTGTTTGATGCAACAGGTGTTACAGAGTTGGAAGACGCTGAAGAAGAGCCTAACCCGGAGGCAAAGAGGTTTTATCATATGTTAGAATCAGCTGCAAAACTTTGTTAAAGGGGTGCGTTCATTCAGAGTTGTCTGCATGTGTTAGAATGACGAGTATTAAGTTAGAGTCAAACCCAATAGTCTTTTGACAAGTGGGTCACCCTTTGCAACGAACTAGTACTTGTCGGGTCCACTAGCATCCCCCGCAACCACTTCGAAGCAAAGAAGCTACTTTTGAAATTGAGTCTAAATTCGGTAAAATCTAATTGTTGTTTGAATGGTTGTATGCTGTATTACAAGAGGGATGCAGACCTAATTGAATGCAGATTTTATAGATCATCGAGGTTCTAAGTCGAGAGAGAACAGATTAGTAAATGCCAGTTAAAGAGAGTTCCAATGAAATAGATGCACTACTTGCCCTTAATCCTTAGATTGAAACGATTGTATGTATCGATGAGTTCGGCACCTCACATGAAGTGACATAGTAACAACAAAAGAGATGATGGGATCAAGACGCACCATCACACGGAGAAGCTTGGAAGCATTTTAATCGGGTCCATCCTACATTTGTGAACGAGCCTAAAAATGTTAGTCTGGCTTTGTGTTCTGACGGGTTCGCACCAAATTCCAATTTTGGTAACACGTACTCTTGTTGGCCTGTAGTAATGACATCTTATAACCTGAGTCCCAAAATATGTCTGAAGGGCCTATACATGTTCCTAACTTGCATCATACCTGGTCCCAGCAATTCAAAGGCCAAAATAGATGTCTTCTTGCAGCTCTTGGTGGATGAGTTAAAGGAGTTATGGTTACGACAAAGCCAAGAGGGCACATTGAGTCTGATGACAGAGGGTGAGGAACTTTACAAGATTAATATTCTTTCAAAAACGGTGGTTGATACTGGTGAGCCGATCACCCTTAGGTCGACTGTTATGGATGATGACATTATTGACCTTAGAGTAGATGCCAACGTACTACCACCAGAGGATGACGATCTTCAGGAAGAAGACAGAGTCGATGGCGACGAAGAAGAGGAAGACAAGTTCAATGATTAGTAAAGTACCTCGGAAGGGGGGATGGTGAACCAGAGGAAGAAGATGATGAATCTGAATAGGGTTTATGTAAATATAATTCTATGATATGTATTTCTTTACCAAACTCGAAGAAGAATGTAATATAACTAGCATTATTTCAGATATTTCAATTACCATCATTCCATATTCTTAATTTCTATTTTTGATATTTCACATTAGGATTAAAGCACTTTTTCAATTATTAATTATCAAGATACGTTATAGATGGACGGTAAAAGATCATAAAAAAATAAAAAAATCTACTGTCAGAATTACTGTTGGAATATACCGACAATAACAGTTCAGTCAATTTTTTTTATAAAAAATAAAAACATTTCCGTCGGCATTTCCGTCGGCATTACCGTTGAATAAATTCGACGGTAAATTGGTGCAAAGACGTATGATATAGCACCAAAATTACCATCGGAAAATTTTTTACGGTAACATCGAGCGGATTCCATTTTCTCACAAATAATTTTCTGACGTTAAATCCAACAAAAATTACCACCGGATGCAAGAATCCGCCGGTATTATGTTACCGGCGAGGTTTATAACATCGGATAAGTACTGACGCAAAATCTATCGTCAGATTTTATACTTTTTTCCGATGATACTCAACGTTTTTCTTGTAGTGAAATACCAAATCGGTACCCCGAAAGATTCTGACGCTAACAAAATGGTACTTGATCTTTGTTATTGACAAAATGATCCTCGAAATATTTTAAAATTTGACAAAAGTGACCAACCGTCAATTGAATTATTAGTGTTAAGGTTTAAGAGTGAGGTGTCAGTTAAAAATTATCATAATTATTATAAAAGTTACCCATTTTTAGTTTTTATAATTTTAAAAACACCCCAATTTTAATTTTCTAAAAACCCTAATCTTTTTTTTTTCTCTTCTTTCCTAATTCCGTCATTACATATCCCCAACAATTCCCCTTTTCGTTCCCTTTTGTCACTCATCCCAGTTTCTTTCAGCGGTACAAGGTACCCCAAATGCAGATGCAGATTACTTCTTGGTTGCACTTCATTTTGTTCTTACCTTCTACCACCGCTTTCTCCGAATTACTCTCACACTCATGGATTTTCCTTTCACAATCCGATTCATCGCTTAGGCTAGCGAGGTCAGTTGTGATTTCATCCTCCTTGATTATGTTTCTAGAATCTTCAACATCCTTGGTCTCATCTTGATCCTCTTCTTCATCCTCAGGATCTATCGCATCTCTCATCCTTATTGCTAGGCTCTCAAGCATTTCCCTCCATACTGTCCCTAGTCACGCAGAAGGTTTTGATTTTGATTCTTTAGACTTTGAAACTGATTAGCAAATCCCTATCGAAATTTCAAGCAGAATTTTCTGTGTGGATAGGGATGGCAGATTTGAGGGTGGGGTTGGAAATCACGATGGAGAAATCAGCGATGGTTCCATCAGAGAGTTGAGGAGTAAATTGTAAACCTTTGCATGATTGTATAGACGCTTATTCGAATGAGTTGTTAAGGTGTTAATGTTGTTGTTAAGGTGAGGAATTTGGAAAGAATATGGATTCCATATTTTCATGGTTCTGAAATTTTTTAGAATTAGGGAGAGAAAATGAAGAAAATAATAACAACATAATAAGGGCAAGGTTTGATTTTTGAGAAAGGGTTGAGTTTGGGTGAAAGAATGAGGATGGAAGTGGTTTTTGGCCTTTAAAGGTTGGAAGTTGCAGAAAGTTTGAGGTGGTGGGGTGAATAGGGTTTTAACTGGCATGTCACACCTAAACCTTAACTCCAGGTAACTCAATTGACGGTTGATCACTTTTGTTAGATTTTAAAATCTTTTGGGGATTATTTTGTCAATAACAAAGATAAGTACTATTTTATCAATGTCAGAATCTTTCGGGTACCGATTTGGTATTTACCTCATTAGTGAAATTAACCAACAAAACTATTTTGTATGTATTAATGATAAAATCACTACTACAACATTCACTCTTTCAATTTCATGACTAATGATAGTGAAATTGGATACATGATTTTTTCACCTTAATTTTGCGCTCTCTACTAGAGAAATAAAGGTAGAGAAAGTTGTTTCACAATTTCATAATTATAGCATACAAATTTAGTATAGTGTCTGATTTATAAATAGCATAGACAGTGCAAGTGAAATTAACTCATTTCATTTCATTCTTGGAAGAGACAAGAAGAGAAAAAACAAAAGAAAAAAAAGAATATAAAGATGAAGAAGCAAAACAATTTCACATAGTAATGACATTAATCAATTGAATGAGGACAAATATATTACGAGATATTTGAGAATTATTTGTTAATTTTGTATTATATTATATAAATTATAGTTGGCAGTTTTAGAATATTTTAGAAGACTAAATTACTATAGTGGTTTTTGAGATTCATAGCTTTCACTATTTTATTCCATCAGATTTAAAATTCACTGTACTGATACTCGAGATCTAGCTCCAAGTATCATATTGGTCTCTGGACCCTTTCCAACTTTGACTTAGTGAATTGAATCCTGAGCTACTTTGACTTGCCATACTAGACAAAGGGCTAAATGATGTCATTTCATTTTAGCGCTTAGACAAGACAAAAATAAGGTTATTTTGGAAAATGAGGAAAGATAACACGATTTGCACATTGGTGCCCGAAATTGTGATCATCAATGGCGCCATCAACATGGTACGCTCTATTGCAATCTCAACTATTTATCACAACTTCACACAACTAACCAGCAAGTGTACTGGGTCGTCCAAGTAATAAACCTTACGCGAGTAAGGGTCGATCCCACAGAGATTGTTGGTATGAAGCAAGCTATGGTCACCTTGTAAATCTTAGTCAGGCAAACTCAAATGGTTATGGATGATGTATAAATAAAACATAAAGATAGAGATAGAGATACTTATGTAATTATTGGTGAGAATTTCAGATAAGCGTATGGAGATGCTTTGTCCCTTCCGTCTTTCTGCTTTCCTACTGTCTTCATCCAATCCTTCTTACTCCTTTCCATGGCAAGCAGTATGTAGGGTTTCACTGTTGTCAGTGGCTACCTCCCATCCTCTCAGTGAAAATGTTCAACGCACCCTGTCACGGCACGGCTATTCAGCTGTCGGTTCTCGATCATGTCGGAATAGAATCCATAGTAATTGCATTAATACTTGAGGTACAGCAGAGCTCCACACCTTAATCTATGGTGTGTAGAAACTCCACCGTTGAAAATACATAAGAACAAGGTCTAGGCATGGCCGAGAGGCCAGCCCCCATGATCTAAGATAGCATAAGACTACTCAAAGATAGCTACCAAGTTGAAAATACAATAGCAAAAGGTCTTATTTATAAAGAACTAGTAGCCTAAGGTTTACAAAGATGAGTAAATGACATAAAAATCCACTTCCGGGCCCACTTGGTGTGTGCTTGGGCTGAGCATTGAAACATTTTCGTGTAGAGACTTCTCTTGGAGTTAAACGCCAGCTTTTGTGCCAGTTTGGGCGTTTAACTCCCATTCTTGTGCCAGTTCCGGCGTTTAACGCCGGACATTCTTGAGCTGATTTGGAACGCCAGTTTGGGCCATCAAATCTTGGGAAAAGTATGAACTATTATACGTTGCTGGAAAGCCCAAGATGTCTACTTTCCAACGCCGTTGAGAGCGTGCCAATTGGGCTTCTGTAGCTCCAGAAAATCCACTTCGAGTGCAGGGAGGTCAGAATCCAACAACATCTGCAGTCCTTTTCAGCCTCTGAATCAGATTTTTGCTCAGGTCTCTCAATTTCAGCCAGAAAATACCTGAAATCACAGAAAAACACACAAACTCATAGTAAAGTCCAGAAAAGTGAATTTTAACTAAAAACTAATAACAATATACTAAAAACTAACTAAAACATACTAAAAACATACTAAAAACAATGTCAAAAAGCGTATAAATTATCCGCTCATCACACATCATATAAAGCCTTCTTTGTCTTTTTGTTTTTGCTTTGTTTAAATACTTATATGGAACGACACCTTTTAGTCTTGTGTCCAACGTGGCAAGTCAGAGGCAACTCGGCACTTCATTCGCCGACTCAATGATAGAAAGGTTTCAAGAACCAATATAGTGCCAGATCTCAATCTCGATGACTAGTATAATGAATTTTGGATTTGAGGGACTAAAATGGTGAAAGTCGTGAAAATGACGGACCACTTTGGAGATTTAGTCGACAACTATGTTATAGGTTTTATTATGGATTCGTTACTCCCACTTTTATGTGAGAGTATCGTTAACCATCCTAAAAATATTTATGAAAAGAACCCTATTTTTTTTGGAAAATTCATAATTAGACATTTACCTCTCTATTTATGTTTTTTACACATTCCTCTTTTTCTTTTTTAATCACAGTTTTAAAGAGGAGACATTTGCCTCTGCTAGGGTTCCTGCCTCCTTCTACTACCGTTGCTCGTTCTCTGTTCCTCTCCCTCTGTGGTTGCTCGTTCTTTGATCCTCACTGTGAGCCATTGTTGCTTCTTTGCTCCTCACCGTGTGTCGTCGTTGCTACTCTGCTTCTCCCCGTGTCTCACCATCACTGATGGGTGGTCTCGCCATGTCTCTCTTCTGTGTTTGCTTGAATTTGAAGCGACATTTCTTCTCCTTTCTGGACTCGTTGTCTCTGGCCCTCTGCTTTAGTTCGGTAACTCAGTTCAGATATATCTCTCAATTTAGTTCCTTTCTTTTCAAAGTTTCGATTTCAATTTAGAAATGAAAATAATATGATAAAATCTTATGTTATTTTTTTTAACATGTGTGGAATTATAGCATTGGTTAGTTTTAGCAGTTTTAGAACTTCAGAAAGTTATGTTTTTCTTTCTTTCAGATAGCATTGGTTAGTTTTATCAATTTTGACTAGTTATGTTTTTTGTCAGTGGAAGATAAAAATTTTGGAAAACTATTTACATTTGTTGTTGAGAAGAATTGCCATGTCATTATTATACATGAACTAGGGTTCAAGTTCAGAAGATATTATAGTAGATTCTTAGAAGTTATTGCATGTCAATTCGATCTATTATGTTCGTATTATATTTTATTATTGTCAAGCAATTACTTGGCTTAGGAGTGTGTTGTTCTTGATTCTTGTATCTGATATTGTCCTACCACGTTGGTGTATCATTATGTTCAAAACACAATTCTTAGCCTTTTCACGTGTTTATGCATATCAGATTATTAACATTGTAATTGAGTATCTATTTTCTTTTGTTTGGCTTGGAGTTGAAATTGTCCCTGTCTTTAATGGCCCAGTTTCATACTTGTTGGATATGTATAAAAAAATCATATAAAAACTTTTACAAAGAGTTCGCTTCATCCAATGCTTCCTCTTTTGAGATTAGTTTGACTCTTGGATTTAGTGAGACTTACCAATGGCTTGAATCTGATCTTGGAACTCCTTTAACTACTTACACCGAAGAACTAAGTTCAAGAAAAAAAAGTACACCTCATGAATCTGACTTAGTCACACAAATTGATGAGCCTAGTTTGTGGCAAATTGCCAAATGTGGCTTATAGCTTACAACAATGTGGTTTACATCAGAGGTAACAACTAGCAAGGTTTTTTTCAAATCTTTTCTACTTGAATTTTAAATTGAGCATACTGTTCCACTTATGTGATTGCTAATTTGCTATGCTATTTGTATTTTGAGCACAACTGTGATAAGTTCCATATTAGGCCTCTTTACCCTTTTATTCATAGCTCTTTTTATGCAGGACTCGCTAACTACCATCTGGATGGTTGCATGTTAATTAAGCATAATTGGTGTTTATATTACAACAGTTGAAAAAACTTGGGCAGCAGATGACTATATCATTAATAGCAGCAGTCATTCATGGTATTTTCATATTATTAACAATAGTTGAAGATATTATATTTTGCTCTATATTTACATCATTGTTGCTTCGATTTATGAAAATAGATAGTCTCCCTAAGAACTGGAAAGTATTCTTTAAATGGTGACATTTTTGGTTTAGTTTCAGCAATATTGCATTGATTGCACTACTGCAGCAATGTCTTAAATAAATAATATTTTAGCTGTATTGATGAACATCTGTATTTTTCATTTATATTTGTTGCTTACCCTCATTAGCTTGGTGATTGTAAATGGTGAAGCAGTTATGCTTACATATATCTAATAGATGCTCTTTTTAATTATGTGCAACATGGCCTTATAAAGTTGTGTTAAATCACAAAAAAAAAAACTCAATTCAATCAAGAAGCTGAACTAGCTGTTTCCATAATATCGCATGAAATAATGACGAAAGAGCATAATGATGAATCAGAACTTGTGTCACACAATTCATAGCATGTTGATCTATCTAATGAATATAAATTATTTTGTGCACTGTAACCAAATGGTGTTGATACAAGAGTAATTATTGTAAAAAAACCATACTAGTTTATAAAAGTGTTTTAAAGCATTGGTGAGAATTATGAAAATTAGATTATGGTTGAGAAACAAAAATGTGCTTTTAAGTATTTACCAAATTTAACTGTTTACTTATCTTTTAGAAAATGAATTTGGGTCTAAATGGTTGATGAGCTAGTTCTTTTGTAGGCAAAGTTCTATGGGAGCTAGCAGCTAACTTCAATGAATAACCAGAATATTAAACAGTTTTTATAAAGAAAAATACATGTAAAATATTCTTTTTATCCTTTTTTCTGTCATTTGTTTCACGATTTCATCCACCACTTACTACTTTAAAAAGGATATTTAGGTAAAATTGTTAAAATGTGAAAATTAAAATTAGCATAAAATTAGTATTACAAGATGGTTTGTAATATGACTAAATTTTCTCTTGTTGACTAAATTTCTTATTTCACTTTATTTAATATTTGCTCTGCAAAATTTCTTAAAAAACTCTAAAAAATTTCTCCTTCTGATGATACATATAAGAGTAAGAAAAAAGATACTCTAACAAAGAAAATAGGCTCTATTTATTCATTTTTTCTAAGAAACATCAAAGCACACTTTTGTTATATAACAAACAAAAAATTAAAACCAAAATAGGAAATTGATTTGGTTCTTCTAGTGCAACAACCTCAAAACCCTTCAATGCAGCAGCGTGAGAGAAAAACAATGAGAGCAATCAGTACAAGCATAATAATTTATACAACATATCAAATTAAACACAGTGAGCAATGAAGATAATTAATAAAAAGACAAACACTTACAACCTTCTGAACAACTTAAAATTGGTCACACTTGGGTAGAGTTTCTTGAAGCCTGAGCTTCAGCTTGAAAATAGACATATTAAGTGGCTATATTAGAAGCAAAGGCCTCCAAAAATTTTATATAGAATGTGCATTAATAAATACCTTTGCCGACAATGCCTTCAAGAGAAATGAATTCCCTAATTTTACAAATATGAGCAAGTTAGAGATAAATCTCACATAAAAACAGTAATAATCAAGATACAAAAGTTAAAGTTCTTACTTGCAGAAAGAGAGAACCTTGGGGAGAAATGAAAGGAGGTCTTCTCAACACCCTTTGCAGGCCTGGAGAGTAACCAGTATGAAACTGGGCCATTGAGAACAGGGACAATTTTAACTCCAAGCCAAACAAAATAAAATAGATACTCAATCACAATGTTAAATATCTGATATGCATAAACATGTGAAAAGTGTAAGAACCCGCGTTTTCATGTAAAAACTGTTTTATAAAATAATTTTAGTGCTCAGAATATATTCAAAATTTAGAAGTTTTAATTTGAAAATATAAATGTGAAATTTGATTATAGTGAATTTTTCTGAGTTGGAAAATGTATTTTCTGAGAAAAATCGAGAAAAGCCGCGAACCGGCAGCCGAACCGGTCGAACCAGTTTAAGTCTGTCCGGTGCTGTGTTTTTAGAAAAATAAGATTTTAGAAAATTGGTTTATTGTTTTAAAAGGACAAAAATAATTTTTGAATTGAAAACCGGACACTAATCTTAATGGTTTTGGCCCAAAGTGGGCCAAACGGACCAAAAATGCTACCGGTTGAACCGGGCCCAAACCGGGCCAGAGGTCCAACATATATAAGCTCACTTAATGAGCTTTTCAGCTTATTCATGCCCTAATTTGATGAGAGGGGCGCAGCTGCCATGAGAGGGGAGGGAGAAGAAAGAGTACTATTTACCCTCACCTTCTTTTACTTGTAACTTGAGCTACGGATCTTCGATTGACAAGCCGTTTGTGGCCACACGAAGCTGTAGTTAAGTTCTACATTTCTATCTAAAGAAATCTGATAAGATCTTTCTCTTCACGTCCTAGTTTCTAGCCCTAGATTCTATGTATTTTCATGTATAGTTTATGAGTAGATTTTGTGATTTTGGTTATTTAGGTGATCTCTTGTAGCGGGTAATTGTTGGATTTTACCCCTACTCACATTGGGTAAGGTAAGGTTTTACTAAACCTTTGTGTTTAGTTGTTTTGTGTATATTAGGTTTTGATGTTGGTATAAATATGTGATGTTAGATTGAGTTTTGGTGTTTGTTGGAGTTGGTTGAGGCTTTGGATCAAGCTTGGTGGCTTCATTTTGGTGTTTGGTGCGTTTGGGAATCGGCCAAGGTATAATTTCGGTTTTCTTTATATTATATGTAATGTTCATGAACACTTAGACTAGTTGACCCTGAGATAGAATTGAATGTTATTGGTGTATGAATGATTATATATGAATTGGTACTGATTGTTGGTTGTATTGGATTAGTGTGGTTGATGATGATTGTTGGAGATTATTAGTATTGATGAGTATTCAAGTGATTAATTATTTTGGTTAATAACGAGGATTATGAGAATTTAAGGTAATGAGTTAATGTAAAATATTGTGGTGGTTTGGAATGAAGAATACTGATGATCATGATGTGTGATTATATATGTTGTTGGTGACTATTGGTATTTGATGGTTATGAAGGATGATGATGAATGTGTGAATTACTGTTGTTCATTAGAGTAAAGGTTTTGGTGGTTGAGGTTGTTGCGGGTTGGTGGTGATTATGAGTGTAGGTTCATGATTGGATTGGCAATTATGATTTGGTAGTGATTTATAGATCTTAGATGTAGGAATTGTGTAAATTGTTCATGATTGAGAATTTTGATTGAGGTTTATGGTTTTGTGTTGATTTATGGAGAGAATGTTAAATGAATTAGGTGTGGAGGTGATGGAAGTGTAATGGAATGTTAGAGTGTAGTGTGCAGTAGTGTTTTATGATGTTTGAGTAGGTTTTGGATTATTTTGGTTGTGAAAATTGGAAATTGTGAAGTTTGAGGTTTTGGGTAAAAATGGATTTTTGGTGAACTTTGTCTGATCATAACTTTTGCCTCGGTTTTCAAAATTGATTGGAATTTTTTTTAATTAAAGATGATTTTAAAAAGCTTTAAAATGATATAAAGTTTGAGCAAAATGGATTTTTGTAGAAGGAGTTATGATTATTCAAAGTTGGTGTTGAAAATCTAAAATTCTGCAAAGTTGCAGAATTTCAGGATTTTCTGATATGTGCGCACGCACAACCCTGCAAAAATATTATTCTGTGCGAACGCACAGACCTGTGTGTACGCACAGGCAGGGGAAAGGGCTCTGGTAGCAGCGCTAGCATAGGTTGTGCGTGCGCAAATCAATGAAGAATTACAACCTGTGCGGACGCACAGCCTTGTGCGCACGCACAAGTCAGGAAGGGACGTCTGTTAGGGGCGCTCGCGCAACTTGTGCGAGTGAACAGACTTTATAAATTTTAGTGCCTGTGCGTACACACACCCCTGTTCGTACGCACACTTTCAAAATCCTCCTGGGTGTGCGCACGCACACCCCTGTGCGGACGCACACACCCTGTTCATAATTTTAAACTTTATTTTCAACTATTTCACCTTCCTGACAAGGTTGTAAGCTTCTATAACACCATTTTAAGACTCTTTGACTTATTTTCGGGTACTAGAACATGGAAAAGGTCCTAGGTGGTTTGATTTGGGTTTTTCTTTGAAAGGCTAGCAAACGAAGGTTTAGGTTTCTGGTGCATTGTAGAAGAGTTAGTTCAGAGGGAAGAAAGAGTGGTGCACATGGTGATTGTTGACAATGAATTAGGAAATTGATTAACTAATCAGCCTAGAATGGGAGTAATGAATTGGTGATGGTTATGATGAGTTGAAGACTTGAAGGGGGAATGATGATCTTGTTGAATAGTGAAAGTGTGCCAGGCACTACATCTTTGGGTTAAGTATGATAAGTGTGCAAAGTATTAGGTCCTTGTGATTGAACCATGATTGATAATCTTTTCTGCTGCAAGAGTTGGCTAGGTACTATATCCTTGGGTTATGCATGCAAGTGTGCCCGACACTATTTCAGTGGGTGAATAGCGTGTGCCCGACACTATATCCGTGGGTCAATAGAGTGGGCCCGACATTATATTCGTGGGTGCGGCAGAAAAGCGACTTCCGAAAGGATGTGTCGGGTTGAAATTTATGGACCGGCAAGTTATATCACGAGCCAATAGGATAGACATTCATCATATGCATCTTCTACATGCTTGTTTGCTTTGATTAATTGAGTTTGCCTAATTGTATAACATGCCTACTTGCTTCGTTAATTACTTGATATATATGAAAACTATCTATATTTTATTTTTTTGCATCAATTGTGTTTGTCTGGTGCTAAGGAGGTTAGGTAGGCGATGGAGATGGGATCGCACGAAGGTTAGGTTGGCGATGGCTGTGGGATACAGCGGTGTGATTAGTATTAGTTAGAATTCCCCTAAGTTTAGACAACCCTGGTTTATGGTTTAAGTTCTTATTATATTTATTTATTTTGTTCTAAGCTTGAATATCAGTATGTGATGTGGAGTTCTAGGATTGCCTTCGGCGTCCCGGGGCCTTACATTTTACATCATTGGGCACTGTTACCATACTGAGAACCAGATACTTTGTTGTTGTTTTTCAAATGCAGGTCGTAATCTACTTTGGTGAGATTGCGGATTTGGTGACAGAGCGGAGTATGGTTCCTCCTTGGTTTAATGTACATTACTTTGTTATAGTTACTCTCACATCTTTTTGTGTTTTAACTTTGTGGCCTTAGAGGCTTACTTGAGAGATAGGTTGTATAAGCTGTTTTAATTCTAAAACTCTGTATAACTCTATTTGTAACTAGTCGGCTTAAACTTCGTAAGCTGCGGCTAGTTTCCTATGTTTATATTACTATATCTATACATTTGTTCTATTCTCTTGCACCTATACCTTGTATCTTGTGCGTTAGTTTCGTGTGAATATTTTGCACTTCTTAAATTCTGTTTTTGAGCTTACTTCTTCATCAGGCTTCTAGATTATATTATTTCTTTCTATATATAAATATGTATAAGCCTTAGAATTATCATAAAGAGCGGTTCGTCCTCGTGAGCCTGAGGGATGGAGCGATTGTGCTTCGTTGCACACTCTGGGTCATTTTTCTTTCATGCTATTTAGGTTATCTACTTAATATTTCATAGCATGCTTGTTTGTGAGTACCTTTTTAGGATGAGTGAAGCACTAGGCTTTTGATATTGAGACTTATCACCTTGATATAGATTGTTTGGTATAGAAAGGAACCCTAATGGCCACTCGCGGACAAGGTCGTACGCTTTCACGAGGAGAGAGTAGGAATGAGCGACCGGCCAATAACCATGCCGAGTTCATGGCAGCAATGGCGAATCTTGCAAACATCATGGGGAGTACCGCTACCGCGACTCTGCAAGCTGTGCAGAGGTTAGGCCAACCTGTCGGAAACGAAATGGAAATGGTGAAGGAAATGTGAATGAGAATGCAGGAGGAAACGGAGATAACATGGGAGGTGCTCCGATGACCTTGGCGACCTTTCTCAAGGTTCATCCTCTGAGTTTTTGAGGTTTAACTAATCCCACGGAAGCGGATAACTGGTTCCAAGCTATGGAACGCACACTGCAAGCGCAACATGTCCCACATAACCAATACGTAGAGTTTGCTGCTTACCAACTTCGGGATGAGGCCCAGCATTGGTGGCAGGCAGAATGCCGCTTGCTACAGCTCCAGAATGCAAACGTTCCTTGGGATGTATTTCAAACGGCCTTCTACAAGAAGTACTTCCCTGAGTCTGCAAGGGAAGCGAAGGAGATGGAACTAATGCAGCGGAAGCAAGGTTCTTTGTCTGTGGCAGATTATACCAGCAAATTTGAGGAACTTTGTAGTTTCTCTAGGGCATGTCAGGTGCCCCAAAAACCTATGAAAGTTGAAAGTGTATCACGTATTAAAAGGGTTTGAAGTACAACATCATGACTGCTGTGGCTCCTATGGAGATTCATATTTTCTTTGATTTGGTGAACAAAGCAAGAGTGGTTGAAGAATACGCGAAAATGGTAGCCTTGTCAAAGGAGGCTTCTGGAGGAAATACTAGTAGGGAGCGTAACGATCATCTCGGACCAAGGGGATAGAACTTTAAAAGAAATAAACAAACTCCTCAACATCTGCGAGGTCAACGGGATTTCAGAAAGAACAATAACGCTCAGTTGCACGTCGCAAAGGGAGATGGTTGATGCTACACTTGCAGATTACCAGGGCACCTTGCTAAGGACTGCCGTAGAGGGAGGAACCGAAGTGTGGGTAAGAGTCAACAACCAGGCCGTGTGTTTGCTTTGGAGGCACGTGAGGCGACAGGGTCGGATCCTCCGACGAGAGGTAAGCGTATGCTTTGAGTCTTATATTGCCTAGACTTGAGGTTAGCTTGGTTCTATCTTTTGTAAAGTCGTCGTTAGAATTTCAAGAGCTTAGAGTTTTGTTGGAAGTAAACCATGGGGAAAGGAGGATTCTAGCGGTGATAGCCGAGAATTTCGGACTTGTGATGACAAAAGATCCGAGTTGGTGTTCTAGAATGGTTTCCAGGTATGGCTAGAAGTCTTGGCGGTTCCCTGTATGGGCGATGGGTGCGGTTAAGCACTAGTGGCAACAGAAATACCGACTAACGTCCTTGCAGTTTTTAACAATGATTTTGCCGTTTTAAGATTTAGAGTGATTTTTAAATCTGGTTTGGAGATTTGGTTTAACTGATTTGGTTTTGAAACTAGGATTTGAACTTTTGATCAAATGATCTGATTTAAAAAGGAAGGTGGGTTGTGTGATTTTAATAACTTGTGGTCTTGGTTTGCAAATTTATCTTATCAAAAAGGAATTCAAATTGAAAGGTTTCGATTTAAAAATAAATGAATTTTTTAGCCTTTTGAAAAAGCTTTCATAATGAACTGGCTTAGATTGAACTTGTTTTCACATCTTTGCGAAATGTTACAAAAGCAGTCTTTGGTTTTGGAACTACGTTGGAAATTCTTGGTCCGGAAGATATTGTTTAAAAAGAAAAGTGAGTTCTCCGATTATGTTCATTTGTGAATTTGGTTTCCAAATGATCTTATCGGAAGGAATTCAAACTGAAAAGTTTTTTTTAGAAAACTGTGGTTTCAAGTGTTTGACTTACTAGTAAATGATTTATGACTCCTTTGAAAGAGCTTTAACAATGAACTCATTTAGAATAAACATGTTTTAAAGATTTTGAAGAGTATTACAAATTCGGTATTTTGGTTTAAAAGAAAGGATTTTCGGATTCCTAGTGACGATAATCAGAGTGATGCAGCAGAAGTTGTACGCCAAGTTGTCGAAGTGTGAGTTCTGGAAGGATTTTCCCGGATTGCATTACCAATGGCTAGGTTGACAAGAAAGGAAGCGCCTTTTGTTTGGATGTCGGAGTGTGGAGAGAGTTTTCAGACTTTGAAGCAGAAGTTAACTTCAGCACCTGTTTTAATCTTGTTGGAACCGCATGAACCATTCGAAGTATACTATGACGCTTCTTTGAAGGGTTTAAGTTGCGTGTTGATGCAACACCAGAGTGTAGTAGCTATGCATCGCGTCAGCTGGGACCGCATGAAGTGAACTATTCAACTCATGACCTGAAATTAGCGACGATTGTGTTTGCACTGAAGATTTGGAGGCCCCACTTGTATGGAGTGAGGTTCAGCATCTTTTCTAATCAGAAAGAGCTTAGTACACATTTGAGAAGCTGGATGAAGTTGCTTAAGGACTACGATTTTGAACTGAGTTATCACCCTAGAAAGGTGAATGTGGTATCAGATGCATTAAGTCGGACGTCTTTATCAATTACTTGGATGAGAATCAAGGAAGGGGAGCTAGTGGATAAGTTTGTGGATTTTAAGCTAGACATTGGTGAGGTTGCCGGAAGAACTTATTTGAACCAGTTGTAGATTTCAAGCACGATTAAGATGGAGATTCAGAGGGCTCAGTAACATGAGTGGGAACTTCAAAAATTGTTCCAACCAGTTGGTGATAAGAGGTGTGAGGATTTCACTAAGGATGGTGAAAGATTGTGGAGAGATAAGAGGTGAATTTGCATACCGGATGTCGGGAGGTTAAGGCAAGACTTGTTGTCGGCGGCTCACTACAGTGGATTTTCTGTTCATCCCAGAAGCACGAAGATGTATTATAACTTTAAGAAGATGTTCTGGTGGTCTGGGATGAAAGGTGGTGTAGCTACAGTGGCATCCAAGTGTTTGACGTGTCAGAAGGTGAAGATAGAACATCAGAAGCCGTCAGGCATGATACATCCTCTTGAGATTCCTCAGTGGAAGTAGACTATGATGCGGTTCGGGTGATCGAGGTTTGCTTAACCAAATCCGCTCATTTTCTGCCTATTCGAACGAACTATTCTCTGGAGGAGTTGGAAAGAGAGAACGTAGACACGGTAGGACTCTGTGATGGGGATATATCGCATAACTCGGATTTTCGAGGGCGAAAATCTTTTTAAGGAGGGGAGGATGTAAGAACCCGCGTTTTCACATAAAAATCGTTTTATAAAATAATTTTAGTGCCCGGAATAAATTCAAATTTTAGAAGTTTTAATTTGAAAATATAAATGTGAAATTTGATTTTAGTGAATTTTTCTGAGTTGGAAAATGTATTTTCTGAGAAAAACCGAGAAAGCCGCAAACCGACAGCCGAACCGGTTGAACTTGTTTAAGTCTGTCCGGTGCTGTGTTTTTAGAAAAATAAGATTTTGGAAAATTGGTTTATTGTTTTAAAAGGACAAAAATAATTTTTGAATTGAAAACCAAGCACTAATCTTAAAGGTTTTGGCCCAAAGTGGATCAAATGGACCAAAAATGCTAACGGGTTGTACCGGACCCAAGGTCCAACATATATAAGCTCACTTAACGAGCTTTTCAGCTCATTCATGCCCTAATTTGATGAGAGGGGCGCAGCTGCCATGAGAGGGGAGGGAGAAGAAAGAGTACTATTCACCCTCACCTTCTTTTGCTTGTAACTTGAGCTATGGACCTCCGATTGCCTAGCCGTTTACGGCCATGCGAAGCTCTTGTCGAGCTCTACATTTTTATATAAAAAAATCTGGTAAGATCTCTCTCTTCACGTCTCAGTTTCCAGCCATAGATTTTGCGTGTTTTTATGTATAGTTTATGAGTAGATTTTGTGGTTTTGGTTGTTTAGGTGATCTCTAGTAGCGGATAATTGTTGGATTTTACCCT
Source organism: Arachis duranensis (assembly GCF_000817695.3). Taxonomy (NCBI): domain Eukaryota; kingdom Viridiplantae; phylum Streptophyta; class Magnoliopsida; order Fabales; family Fabaceae; genus Arachis; species Arachis duranensis. Next base: position 74,189,293 of record NC_029777.3, read on the forward strand.
TACTCACGTTGGGTAAGATAAGATTTCACTAAACCCTTGTGTTTAGTTGTTTTGTGTATATTAGATTTTGATGTTGGTATAAATATGTGATGTTAGATTGAGTTTTGGTATTTGTTGGAGTTGGTCGAGGCTTTGGATCAAGCTTGTTGGCTTCATTTTGGTGTTTGGTGCATTTGGGAATCAGCCAAGGTATGATTTTGGTTTTCTTTATGTAATATGTAATGTTCATGAACACTTAGACTAGTTGACCCTAAGATAGAATTGAATGTTATTGGTGTATGAATGATTATATATGAATTGGTGCTAATTATTGGTTGTATTGGATTAGTGTGGTTGATGATAATTGTTGGAGATTATTGGTATTGATGAGTATTCATGGTGATTAATTATTTTGGTTAATAACGAGGATTATGAGAATTTAAGGTAATGAGTTAATGTAAAATATTGTGGTGGTTTGGAATGAAGAATACTGATGATTATGATGTGTGATTATATATGTTGTTGGTGACTATTGGTATTTGATGGTTATGAAGGATGATGATGAATGTGTGAATTACTGTTGTTCATCAGAGTAAAGGTTTTGGTGGTTGAGGTTGTTGGGGGTTGGTGGGGATTATGAGTGTAGGTTCATGATTGGATTGGCAGTTGTGATTTGGTAGTGATTTATGGATCTTAGATGTAGGAATTGTGTAAATTGTTCAAGATTGAGAATTTTGATTGAGGTTTATGGTTTTGTGTTGGTTTATGGAGAGAATATTAAATGAATTAGGTGTGGAGGTGATGGAAGTGTAATGGAATGTTAGAGTGTAGTGTGCAGTAGTGTTTTATGATGTTTGAGTAGGTTTTGGATTATTTTGGTTGTGAAGATTGGAAATTGTGAAGTTTGAGGTTTTGGGTAAAAATGGATTTTTGGTGAACTTTGTCTGATCATAATTTTTGCCCCGGTTTTCAAAATTGATTGGAATTTGTTTTAAATTAAAGATGATTTTAAAAAGCTTTAAAATGATATAAATTTTGACGAAAATGGATTTTTGTAGAAGGAGTTATGATTATTCAAAGTTGGTGTTGAAAATCTGAAATTCTGCAAAGTTGCAGAATTTTAGAATTTTCTGATATGTGCGCACGCACAACCTTGCGAAAATGTTATTCTGTGTGAACCCACAGACCTGTGCGTATGCACAGGCAGGGGAAAGGGCTCTGGTAGCAGCGCTAGCATAGGTTGTGCGCGCGCACATCAATGAAGAATTACAACCTGTGCGGACGCACAAGTCAGGAAGGGACGTCTGTTAGGGGCGCTCGCGCAGCTTGTGTGAGTGATCAGACTTTATAAATTTTAGTACCTGTGCGTACGCACACCCCTGTGCATACGCACACTTTCAAAATCTTCATGGGTGTGTGCACACACACGCTGTTTCATAATTTTAAACTTTATTTTCAACTATTTCACCTTCCCGACAAGGTTGTAAGCTTCTATAACACTATTTTAAGACTCTTTGACTTATTTTCGGGTACTAGAACATGGAAAAGGTCCTAGGTGGTTTGATTTGGGTTTTTCTTTGAAAGGCTAGCAAACGAAGGTTTAGGTTTCTGGTGCATTGTAGAAGAGTTAGTTGAGAGGGAAGAAAGAGTGGTGCACATGGTGATTGTTAACAATGAATTGGGAAATTGATGAACTAATGAGTCCGGAATGGGAGTAATGAATTGATGATGGTTATGATGAGTTGAAGACTCGAAGGGGGAATGATCATCTTGTTGAATAGTGAGAGTGTGCTAGGCACTACATCCTTGGGTTAAGTATGATAAGTGTGCAAAGTATTATGTCCTTGTGATTGAACCATGATTGATAATGTTTTCTGCTGCAAGAGTGGGCCAGGCACTATATCCTTGGGTTATGCATGCAAGTGTGCCCAGCACTATATCCGTGGGTCAATAGAGTGGGCCTAACACTATATTCGTGGGTGCGGCAGAAAAGCGACATCCGAAAGGATGTGTTGGGTTGGCATTTATGGACCGACAAGTCATATCACGAGCCAATAGGATAAACATTCATCATATGCATCTTCTACATGCTTGTTTACTTTGATTAATTGAGTTTGCCTAATTGTATAACATGCCTACTTGCTTCGTGAATTACTTGCTGTATATGAAAACTATCTGTGTTTTATTTGTTTGCATCAATTGTGTTTGTCTGGTGCTAAGGAGGTTAGGTAGGCGGTGGCGATGGGATCGCACGGAGGTTAGGTTGGCGATGGCTGTGGGATACAGCGGTGTGATTAGTATTAGTTAGAATCCCCTTAAGTTTAGACAACCCTGGTTTATGGTCTAAGTTCTATTATATTTATTTATTTTGTTTTAAGCTTGAATATCAGTATGTGATGTGGAGTTTTAGGATTGCTTTCAGCGTTCATGGGCTTTACATCTTACATCATTGGGCACTGTTACCATACTGAGAACTGGATACTTTGTTGTTGTTTTTCAGATGCAGGTCGTAATCTACTTTGGTGAGATTGCAGATTTGGTGACAGAGCGGAGTATGGTTCCTCCTTGGTTTAATGTACATTACTTTGTTATAGTTACTCTCACATCTTTTTGTGTTTTAACTTTGTGGCCTTAGAGGCTTATTTGAGAGATAGGATGTATAAGCTGTTTTAATTCTAAAACTTTGTATAACTCTATTTGTAACTAGTCGGCTTAAACTCCTCAAGCTGCGGCTAGTTTCCTATGTTTATATTACTATATCTATACATTTGTTCTATTCTCTTGCACCTATACCTTGTATCTTGTGTGTTAGTTTCGTGTGAACGTTTTGCACTTCTGAAATTCTGTTTTTGAGCTTACTCCTTCATCAGGCTTCTAGATTATATTATTTCTTTCTATATATAAATATGTATAAGCCTTAGAATTGTCGTAACCTCTGATTAACCTTTGCCTTACGGCTAGAGGTAAAGTTTAGGGTAATTGGGGTGTTACAAAAAGGCTAAGAATTGTGTTTTGGACATAATGATACACATACACTAATATGGTAGGACAATGTCAGATTCAAGAATCAAGAACAACACACTCGCAAGCCAAGTAATCGCTTCACAATAATAAAATATAATACGAACATAATAGATCGAATTGACATACAATAACTTCTAAGAATCTATATAATATCTTCTGAACTTGAACCCTAGTCCAGCGTAATAATGACATAGCAATGCTTCTCAACAACAACTGTAAACGGTTTTGCAAATTTTATATCTTTCACTGACAAAAAACATAACTAATCAAAATTGCTAAAACTAACCAATGCTATCTGAAAGAAAGAAAAACATAACTTTCTGAAGTGCTAAAATTGCTAAAACTAACCAATGCTATAATTCCACACATGTTAAAAAAAATATTAGCAGACTTTTTCATATTATTTCCATTCTAAATTGAAATCAAACTTTGAAAAGAAAGAAACTAAATTGAGAGATATGTCTGAATTGAGTTACCGAACTAAGGCAAAGAGCCGGAGACAGCGAATCCAAAAAGAAAAAGAAATGTTACTTTGACTTCAAGCAGAGACAGAAGAGAGACATGGCGAGACCACCCATCAGCGACGGCCAGATACGACGAGACACGGGGAACAGCAGAGTAGCAACGACGGCGCACGGTGAGAAGTAGAGAACCAACAACAGCTCACGGTGAGGATCAGAGAACGAGCGACCACAGAGGGAAAGAAACAGAGAACAAACAACGGTGATAAAAAGAGACAAGAACCTTAGTAGAGATAAATGTCTCCTCTTTAAAATTGTGATTAAAAAAGAAAAAGAGAAATGTGTAAAAAACATAAACAGAAAGATACATGTCTAATTATGAATTTTTCTAAAAATAAAAAAACAAATTTTTTTTATAAATATTTTTAAAATAATTAACGATAATGTGGGAGTAACGAGTCCATAGCTTATTTTTTGTTCATGAATGCCAGTACATTTTTAAAATGCCCCTTACCTTGCTCTGTTTATCTATGCTAACAGTGTCCGTGTCAATTGCATAATAATTTGGCGGTTGAAACACTTTTTCTTTAGAACTGTTTCTCTGTAATACAAATTCATGATTCATGATTCATGATTCATGATTCAAAATAATATAGCGCACCAAATACGATAAAGCTTGCTGAGTGTTTTGATTTTGATATTACATCAAATTACAAAAAAGATAAAAAAAAAATACCAGGAGGATCATTATTGTATACTCGAGTAGGGACAATTATTATCATCAATATGGAACAACTTGAGAACGTAAACGTGACACGATTGGTTAAGGTTTTGATTATTGAAAAAATGAGAGGAAGGAAGCATAAAAAATGGAAAAGGAGCTGTGGGTGGCGGTGCAATAACGCCATAATAAAATGGCAAAATCATAATTAACAAGTTCTTTTATTTGCGAACGGAGAGTTGGGCTTGGGGTTCCCTCCACATCTATCCGAAACAAAATTCCCTCCTTCCCTCGTTTTCTCCAAACGCACATTTTCTTCACTTTCTCTCTCTAAAACCTCCCATCTCTTTTCTCTCTGTAAAAACCCTGCAACCCCCATTCCCCCACTCTCAAAACCCTAATCCTTGGTGATCTTTCACCTGATTCATCAAAGTTCTAACCCTTTCGATTTCGCTGCACAATTCTGAACTTAATTTGTGGTTGCCGGAGTTGCGATCATCTCCGTTTCAGCACCATGTCCGCCGCCGCCGGAGCTTCTAAACTCCATGAGTCGCCGCCGACGGAAGCTTCCGGCATCCCGAACCGGCCGCCGCCGAAGCGTCACCTCGCCTTCGCTTCGACCAAGCCGCCGTTTGCTCCGCTGGACGACTACCGCAGCTTCTCCGGTCCCCACTGTCGGAAAGCCTCCGATCAAGAACAGGAAGCCGTCGTTGTTCGTTCTCCAGTGCGTATTCTTCAATCTCTTTTGCTTTGGGGGTCTGCAATTCAGTTTTGGTTTGTTTGATAATTGGGGTTTCTGATTTTTTTAATTATTATTTTAATTTATCTGTGATTGCTTAATTTCCCCTCTATTTTTAGTTGAATCGGAGTGGTTAACGTGCATATGGTTTTGATTTGTTCTCACCTGAGTGGAATCTCACTTTTTCATTTTTGTACGGAAAATAGTCGAAATTATTTCTTAATCTGGGGACCCGAACTCGAAGTAGTCAATGTTAGGGTCTCAGTGCCAGTCGCAGTTGTCGCATTCTCTATTTCCTTGAAGTCAACGTTGGTCTTTGTACCATAGCATAGTTCATTCTGTGCAGTAGTTTTGTGGGGAGGAGGAAGTTTGTTGATAGAGAATGAATTTAGCATCTTCATTTTCTATTACCTTTTCGAGGTAATAGGTTACTACTAGGTCTTTTCTTGGGCAGAGGCAGACCAAGGGATTGTGCATTCGTATTTTTACAACCATAAAAGTTTGCTCTATTTAACTGATAAGGTTTTGCTTGTGCAGTTCTTTCGAGTTTTTTGTGACATTCTTCATTTTTTTTTTCTGATAATTGCTTGGCACTTGACAGTGCTCATGGACTTTTTCTTTATGGTTTAGTATTCGATGATGAATTGCTCTTGCATATATTTGACTAGTTTCCCCTTTATTTTCTGTGGATATGATGTGTTGCTAGTGTTATTATGGTGTTATTTGTACTTCATAAAGTACAGAACTATAGGTTTGTTGCCCTTGTTTGATTGTTAAATTATTTTTCGTTGTCATGACTGCATGTGACTTTGTGTATATCATTGATTGTTCCTTCTCTGCATTGCTCTCATATCATTTCTGGAACCTGCCGGTTTTACTAGTACATGAAGCGCAAGAGTGGAGGAGTGAATGACCGTCTCAGAGAGACACAGGAGCAAAGTAATAGTCCTGGATATGCTAATACAGTTAATAGTCCTCTCCAAACCCCTGGATCTACAAAAGGAGGGAGAACATATAATAAGTCAAGGGCTTCTAAGGAAGGTAGATCCGTTCCACAAACACCCATCTTAGAGGCTGGTGAGAAAGCTTCCGTTGTTTAGTTGTTTTCATGTTATATTGTTGCCAAGTTCTTCATTCCATTTGTGAAGTTTCCAGTGCTTGGGTGCAAACTTATGTCCAAATTCTGATAAGCTTCTTCCTCGTAGTACTTTTGTTCATTATACATCGAGTTTAATTACATAGTTTCTGTTGGCATGCAGGATCCCCATCTCTTACTCCTAGCAGCTGCCGCTACGACAGTTCCTTAGGTAATTTTCAAAGCAATCATAATCAACAAGCTCTTTACATCTCTCTTTATTGCCTGATATAGCTACTGGAATTCTTTGCATAAGAGAGTAATTACAAGATTGTACCACAACTTCACAGGTCTCTTGACAAAAAAATTTGTCAATTTGCTCAAGCATGCAGAGGGTGGCAATCTTGACCTAAATAAAGCAGCAGAAACTTTGGAGGTGTTTGTTTAAAAGTTATGACGAAATACCTGACATATATTCTAACATCTATCATAAGTGAATTTAAAATTTTCCCTTTTATTTTGTTTTTCTTTCTATAGGTGCAAAAGAGAAGGATATATGACATAACTAACGTGCTGGAAGGAATTGGTCTTATAGAGAAGAAGATCAAGAACAGAATACATTGGAAGTAATATATGTGCTACATTTTGAATTTTGTATATATTATATGTAACTTCTCTTGTCTTTACCTTTATTGACTATAAATGATTAGATCACAATTCTTATTTCAATTTTTGTGGAATAACTAATGTAGGGGGATTGATTGTTCTACATCTGGTGGGATAGATGATGATGTCTCTATGCTGAAGGTATGTGACGTGGGTGTAGTTTTCCTTTATGGTACACACATGGAACAATTGTAGTTGAACAATCATTGCATGACCTTTTTGACAAGGATCATTGTTTCCATCTATAATAGACACCAACACAGGATTCAAAATTACATGACTCAAACTTATATATGTCAAACGCTACATTTGCCATGATTATAGTGTGGAATTATTGAATATGATTGGAATGATATAATAGCGTGTTAGAGAATATTTAAGTTATTCCAAGTCTTGTGGCTTTGTCTTGCAGGAAGATGTTGAGAAACTTTCCTTGGAGGAGCACCGATTAGATGATCAAATAAGGTTATATGGTTATTGTTCTTTTTTGCTTTTGGATAAATCGAAGGTTCTATTATAAAACTGTTCCTAAACTGTTTTCTTAACCGTTGGCAGGGAAATGCAAGAAAGGCTGAGGATTTTAAGTGAAGATGAAAACAATAAGAAGTAAGCTTTCTGCATAAGGTTAAAGACAATCTTTGTCACTTATCCTAGATTTTTACTAATTTTCAATAATTATAGGATGCTTTTCGTGACTGAAGATGATATCAAGTCCTTACCTGAATTCCAGGTATGTTTTCCATGCATTAAATAACTACCTTATTTAGTGTTAATTTGTTACTATGATCAGGCTGTATTCTCCATTTCATTCTGTGTATTATTAAAACAATTTTTTGTTACAACTCCTCTGCATATCTGCAAGCAGAATGAAACTCTCATAGCAATTAAAGCTCCACATGGAACCACATTGGAAGTCCCTGAACCTGAGGAAGTAAGTTTAGGACATATATTGATGTAAGGTTCATGATTATTTTAATTGGTGTTTCTATTGCATGACGGAGAATCGTTGCTTTTATATCCATTAGGCTGTTGACTACCCACAGAGGAGATATAGGGTCATTCTTAGAAGCACAATGGGTCCCATTGATGTCTTCCTTATCAGGTATTATTTCCTTGGACAGTATTATTTAATCTTGATCCTCTTTTTCCCTTATGCTGCTCTTTTAGAAATTACAAGATGGTTCATATTTCCCATCTGATACGGAATATTCTGATAATTAATCAGTTTTCTGTTTAATTTAATTGATAATGCATTTTCCGACATTTAGTCATTGGAATTTCTGATCTGTTTTGCAGTCAATTTGAGGAGAAATTCGAAGAGATGAGCTTTCCACTTGCTTCAAGTTCAGGGTCCAACGAACATCAAGCAGCAGAACTGCTTCCTGTTGAATGCAATGATAAAGCCCCTGAAGCTCCAGCTCAACTCTCATCTAATACCTGCTCTGATCTGAACACTGTACAAGAATTTGCTGGTGGCATGATGAAAATTGTTCCTTCAGCCGCTGATGTAAGTATACAAGTTTTTTAATCATGCATTATAAAAACTTATGTCTAGTGTGCAACAGTTGCATGTATTTCTAATGACATTTCAGTCCCATTTGTACTCAATCCTCAAGGTAGTAACTGACATAATTATAGATCTAACCAGTACCATGCTGAGTACTAACTACCAATACTCCCAGGGAAGGGAAAATCATAATATTTTGTAACAGTTTTGACTTGTGGAAGTGTTCGTGTTAAGACTTGCTGTCAAATACAGATCTAACCCTGAACTTAAAACTCGCAGTCTCACTCTTTTCTTATTACCCTAACTCATCTTATGTGAGAATCCCCCTCTAAACAAACCTACATTAAATATTTCCTGTTGCAGTGATCAATAATCTTAAGAGTATACAACTTTTCAGAGTCTTTTAACTGCATCTAATGTTTAGATAAGCAGAAAAGTGACACTAACATCATATCATTGGTTGCAGACCGATGCAGATTACTGGCTTCTATCAGATGTTGAAGCTAGCATAACAGACATGTGGAAAACAGATTGTATCCATCTTTTCAAACTTTTCATGTCTTTTCTTTTGTTTGTCTTCCTCTGCCTTTCATCGAAGTAGCATAGTAAATTTAATTCCTTAACTCCAATAAAACAGCTAGTGTAGATTGGGATGGTGTGGACATGCTTAATTCTGACTTTGTACTCATCTCGAGGCCACAGACTCCATCATCTGGGTTTGCTGAAGCACCATCAGCAGTAGCCAGCATCCCGCATAGGTGATCATGGATTTGCTTAATTAATAGTGCTTGATTCAAAGGTATGGTTAGACGGCAGCCATTGCAAATTGGGGGGAAACGGCTTCATTATAGTTAATTATATCCTTGTAAATGTTTGAGGCTACTTTCAGTGGCTATTGAATGTCGAGCAGGGTTTGTTTTCTCATGTGTATTTACATCACTAACCACATGCTATGAGTAAACTATAGGTGCACCCTGTTGGAGTATGATTTCGATTGGGAGCTAGAGCTGTTGCTTCAGTTATTATCAAAATGTTTCTACCATATGAAACTAATAAACTGAACGAGGTAGACTTAATTTCCGTTATCTCATCTTTAATGTTATCCGTTTTTTAAATTTTTGGCATCATGGGTCCCGGGTGTTGAAGATCTGAGCAGATATGTAGATGCTGATATTGCAAACAAGCTCCATGTACTGATAATTAGGGTAGAGGATCACCTAGTTCTTAAACATTCCGTTTATGTTCTTTGTAAACAAACATTTTGGTGAATAATGTAGTTTCACCGGCTGTTCTTGCAGTTCTCTTCTCATCCTTCTCTAATTTCTAAATGGATTGAATCATTTTTGATATGTTGATGTGCAAGGATGCCTCCACAGGGAAGTTTTAAATTTTAATTAATCAACTGAGGATGAGATGAAACAGTTATTCATTCTTTAGGTTCAAATAGATTTAAGCGAATATTAAGTTTCAATCTGCGGTTCTGATTTTGATTGAAAGGTACTTGGTGATTGTTGATGACTTGATGAGTTGATGTAGCTCTTACAATTTATTCTCTACTATTTTACCTTTCTTTTTAGGGCATTATAACTGGATGAGAAATTTCATTGTAAATTTGTAAGGTAATTTTTAATTGGAGGATAAAAACTAAAAGTGGGGGGTCAACTTTATCCAAAAATAGAGTTTAACCCATGTTTATGCCCAGCCAAACATACCTTCTAAATAAGGCTAAATGATGCCGCCAAATGCTATGATTTTATGGTACAATGTATCCTCTAAAGTGACAATATTAATAAAGAAGTAAAGTGATGTTTTAATCACTTTAGAATTTGTAACATTTATTATATATGAGTTTCACTATCTTAATTCTATGGTGATTAATGATATATTTTTTTCTTTAAAATAACAATACAACTTTAGAGGAGTCGGATTCGATATGCATTGATAACATGAATACTTTTTTCTGGCCTTCAATAATTTTTTCGGAAGACTGAGGTCTCTAGTAAAATAAAATACTTTTTCTAAACCTTGATTTTTAATTCCATGATATTAATTAATTTCTCCTCTATCAATGATTTCTCTCATGAGTTAATAGAGCATGTTTGTGTGACACTGATAATCAGTTAATTTGTTTGTTAAATGTCAGCTAAGATTGATTGATTTTTTTGTTGGGAGTTTAGGGTTTAGGGTTTAGGGACTATTTATGATTTTTTTTTATTTTTTGTTTTTTTTTTATATACATTAGCTAAATTTACGGTGTAAGAACTGAAAAATATTAGTAATTTTTAAATTTTTTTACTTATAAAAATTGAAAAAAGGATATACACATTAATAAAAATAACATTGCTAATTGTTATTAATATGGTTCTGAAAATCGAACTGAATTGGCCGATTCGATTAGGTTAATCAGGAACCAGTTATCTGACCGATTCGGTTGATGACAAAATTTTTTTGGCAAAAAATTAGTCTGTAAACAAAGCGAACCGACAATTAATCGGTAAATTGCCGAAATCGGCCCAGTTCTTTTGAAGAATTTTTGGTTCGGAACCAGACACTCAAAAAGATGTCATTTTACAATTTTTATTTAAAAAAAAGTTTCGATAAACAAAATTTCCTCTCCACCCTTTCTCTCTTTGAAAATTGAAGAAAACCCCCTCTCTTTCTCTCTCCTCAACGTCCTTTCCTCCAGTGAGCACTGCCTTTTCAACTCTCTCTCTCTCTCTCCTCAACGTCCTTTCCTCCAGTGAGCACTGCCTTTTCAACTCTCTCTCTCTCTCTCTCTCAAAACGTCCTTTCCTCCGGTGAGCACTGCCTTTTCAATTTATTTGAGTTGTTGGGTTGACTGATTCTGAATTGCTGACTATTAAGTATTGAACTAATGATTTTGTTAATTTTTAATTATCTGAATTGCTGATTATTTGAAATAATGTTGTTGTTGATTTTTTTAAAATAATATTGGTGCTGTATGTTTTCTGATTTTGTGAGAATTTTAGTTGCAAATTTGTTTGTCAATATTTTTTCTGTGATAGAATATTACGTATTTATTATTTACATGTGTTTTGATTTAATTTAGTTATAAACTTTAATGTTTGAAATTATTTATGAACTTTTATTGTGAAATTTTGAATTTTATTAGGATAAATATTATTGAGTTTAAATATTAAAAATTCTGATTGAATTCTGTTCGAACTATTAAACCAATAAATTAATCATTTTATCGGTTTATTGACCAATCTGGTTCTCACAACCTTGGTTATTAGTATTATCTATTAGATAAAATGTTGCGTCAACTTTTTTATTATGTTATTATAAAATAGAATATATACTTCTTCTATTAATAATGAATTTATGTGAATTATGATGGTCATTTAAATTGAATATGCTTAAGTCTTAATATAATCCTAATAATATAATATCTTGACAATTTTTTTAAACAATAGTAAAAAGATTAAAAAAATGGCCAATTCTATGGTGCCTATGAATTGGTGCCTAAATTTTGCCTAACTTACTTTTTGTAGTAAGTTTTGATTTTTTAAAAATTATTTATTGCTGTATCTTTTAAATTAAATATTATTTTTTAACCTTTTTTAGTAAATAGGCAACATCTTTTAGATACCATAGCATTCACCTAAAAAAATATATCCTCCATTCAATTTATAGATGTAAAAAAGAAAAATAAAAAATTACTAATATTTTTTTTGTTTTTACATATAAATTTAGTCAATGTATGTTCACCAAAAAGTTTAAATATATACGAAAAATATAAAAAAATAGAGAAAAAAACTTCAAATTGTTCATGATAATTATTTTTAAAAAATGAGATTCTAATAAAAAAAATATGTCAATTCTAGTTAGTATTTAACTGACAAATTAACAGTTTAACATATTATATAGACATATTATGTGCATCCAAAGAAAAAACATTAATGAAAGGATAACCAATTTAACGGAGATAAAGATCCAAGATCGAAAATATTTTTTTTTATTAGAATTTTATCGTCTTTTAAAATAATTATCATGGACCGTGTAGGTTTTTTCCCCTCTGCATTGGTATTACTGGTTTATGCTGCTTAGTGATATGGAACAAGTACACTGATTTTGCTCTGCCACCCTATGACGTTTACTCGGCGGGCGCTAGTGACCATCCAACATCAAAAGCAAACCCTCAATGATTTTCTTGTCGAAGTAAAATGATTAAATGAATATGAGTATCAGAATATGTAAACGTGTGTATATATCTATGGTTGTGATTCACTGGGAGTTATGGACAACATATTACTAAATATAACTCTTTTGATTGGATTTTAATCGATTCAAACAAATAAATTATTGATCAAACTTGTATCAAAAGTCTTAATTCGAGGATAAATACAAGTCGTCTTTGCGAATTGCTCCTAAGATATGAGTGTGCTATTTGTTCAATGATCAAACCAAGTTTATAAGCACGCTTAATGGAGCCTGCTGAAATATATCGAAGTGGGATCATTCATATTAATAAATAAATAGAAGGTTAAGTTTTATCCAGAATAGCAAAAACGAAAACAAAGAAAGGGAAATAACTGCAAAAGAAAATAAGAAATCGCAAGTTGGGGAAAAATGAAATTGCAGGGAATTATAAAATGCAAAAAGAAACTAAACTCAAGCTCCAAACACTCACTTGTAGTCCCAATCCATTCTATCTGTTTAATTTGTCAAGTGATTGGAAATTTGACAGTATTAACGTGCCTTATGATTTAATGGAAGCTCTCCCTCCTCAGAGATTTTTCATGACCCTTTTATAAGCGAACTCTCAAGGGTAAATAACTAGTCTTGGACTTCAAGTTTCCATCGCCATATTCCTTGAATTTTCCCAAACTTCCTCCATTATTGCTTCGGGTCAAGTCTTCCTAGTTCTTGTCTTTCAATTCATTACCTTCTGTTGTTGCCGTCGGTTGACCTTTGTCGAATTTCTTTAAGCTTAGTACTTAACAATTATTTTTAATATTTTTTTAATTATATAAAGTATTTAAAATATTTTTTGTTTTAATAAATAATAATATATACTATTTTAAAATTTATTTAAAAAATATATGTTAAAAATAAGGTTAGACATGTTGACACGTGATAGTATTTATGTGTATCTAAATGTGTCCAGTGAAAAAATTTTATTTTTTATTAAGATACGGTTGAACACCACAAACACATGTGTCGAACGAATATCGATGAGTGTCGTATTCAAAATATATCTGACACACGAACACAACAACTTAGCGAAGTATCCCTACTTCATAGCTCGACTCGAATAGATTTTTGTTTCCCTTTTTTTACCGTCAAACTCATACTATCTGTCAATTGGTTACTTTAAATTTCACTAGTAACAATAGCTAATAAATATCCGACTTGGTTGGTCTAGTCGTTAGTTCACTAGTATGTTTAAGTAAGTGTGAGAATCTATCATGTATATACAGTAACTCATTAGCCAACAATAAATCTTCAAACGAAACTCAGATTTAGAGCAAATTAATTCTTAGTTTGTTAAATTAAAAATACTGTAAGAAACTAAAAAAACTCATAAATAAAAATGTTTATTAAAATGTAAAAACTCAATCTTAATTATCAAATTAGTTAAAAGATTAATACTGAAGCAATTGCCTCATTGAATCTAAAGAACAAGTCTCACTTCACCCACAAAAAATGACCAAACGGAACTTAAAATGGGTTAACATTGAGATAAGTGAGGCAAAATTCTCTTGAAAAAAGTAGAATGTTTTGTTCATGTAGTGGTAATTTATTTATAAAAAATGGAGATAAATTTAACATACACTACAAAAAAATACGTTGAATACCGATGAATTTACCAATGACGTTCACATAAAATTTGTCAGATCTAAATATTATCAACGGCTTTATTTTATTTGTGAAAAAGCTCAGCCATGAATGTTTGAGCTGGGTGAGAGTGTGTGAAGATAATGTGTTTAGAAAAAAAAATAGAAGAAAAATGATGAGGGAAGAAGACAAATATGAACTAGGGGTGAGTACGGGTCGGGTTAGTTTGGGTTCAATGTGAAATTAGAACCGAACCAATTAAAATGTAATTAGTTCGGATTTACATTTTTTTTGTATGTATCCGAACCAAATCAAATCGATTAATATATATCCGATCCAAGACTCATCAATATAATGTGCAGTCACACACATATAATTTAAATTTTGAATTGAGGTCCAAGTATTGGTAGTAAGGGAAACTATTTATTGATTTTCAAATAATAAATTTCTCAACTTCTCTGTTTCATATCTAAACAAAGCCATACAATCTCTAGCAATCGTTCAACAGGAGAGAACCTTAAACCTAGGTTGTGATTTACTCATAAATTGTCTAAATCCTTGAGCCTCAACAAATTTAAAAGGAAGTTCATCAACAATTATCATATTTGCAAGAGTAAGATGAGTTTCCTCTTGATTGAAATCAACAAGCTTCATAGTAACTGCATTAGGTCATCCTCAAATTGGCTCCCGAGTGAAATAGTCTTCTGCCCCTTTTCAACTTGCTTGTGAGGGTTTTTAGTGCAAATTCTTAAATGTTTATGCAAGTTTGTTGTACCATGACTAGAACTATTGCATGCATATTTTTTTTTTACAATAGTTGCAGCACGCTTCATTAGGAGAACTTTTAGAAAAATGAGCCCAAACACTACGAGGTGTTCTACTGGGTTTACGTTTTACCTCTTTTGGAAGTTTATTAGTAGTTCCAACAGCTTTGGTCTGTGTTTCCAATGAAGAATTTGAGGCAGGCAACGGTGGGGGAGCTGAACTTTGTAATGTTCCACCAAAAATATCATCGTCCACGGTAGCGGGAGTGGCTGCACTTGGAGAAGAAGTGCTTCCAACAATAGTATCGCTTACAGGGTTAATTTTCCCATTTTTAAATCTACGAAATACATAACACAAGTACAGAGCCATCAACTTTATAAAAATATTCAATATTAATTGTTAGGATATTTATTATTAGCAAAAATCTATATATTAATATTTCATAAAATAAGAAAAGTCATGTATTTTATCAGATCTTTGACATTCATTAATTAGTACAAGTATAGTTACTAACCAATATCAAATATTATTATACTTACAGGTATTCATACAATTGGAAGAGCTCACTGTAGAGTATTTGTTAATCAATTATACAGTTAGTACACACAGCAATTCTGATCCAACATTGAACCCATATTATTTACAAACATTGCAAGCAATATGTCTCCAAAATGAAAGTGGTGATAGCCTAACCAATTTGGATGTTTCAAATCTAAATATATTAGACAATAGATATTACTCTAATTTTAGGTCTCAAAGAGGATTGCTTCAGAGTGATCAAGAGCTTTATTCAACAATAATTAAGAATTTATAATTTCAACAAATAATTAAGCAAACAAAAAAAATTGAACAAAAAACTTATCACTTCAACATATAATAAACAAAAATTGAATAGAAAGTAAAACAATTAACACTTTAACAGATAATATAAACAAAAAATTATAGATTAACCTGACCGAGTGATTGGAGAAGATGATGTTGGAGCCTGGAGGAAGTTGGCTACTAGAGAGGGAACCCCTGACCGAAGACGAAGCTGGCTGCTAGAGAGGGAACCGTAGACGACGATGCTGACGGAGATGCCTACTGAGATGCCTACTGAGATGCCCACAACATTAAGGAAGTTAGTTGTTGCGTCGCTGTCGCTACCGGAGAAGACGATGGAGAAGACGATGTGCCTGACGGTCCTGTGGACAACGATACTGACGGTGATGCCGACAAAGACGTAGACAACAGAGAGGAAGCTGGTTGCGTGAGTAACGGTGATGTGGTGAGGTTTGAGGAAGCTCTGTCTCTGCTAGTGTTTGTTTACTCCATGGGGTGAGAGACTGAGAGGGCACCGCTAGTGTTACTGTATTAGGGTTACAAGTTGAAAACTCATTAAAAGGCATATATATTTTTTAATTTTTATTTAATTGATATAAGGTCGGATCCACGGGTTGGTTCGGGTTCCGCATCCCCAGAACCGTTACCCGGACCAATCACTAGAGAGAGCCATTAGTTTGGTTCGGGTTAAACCTGATTACCTATTGGTTTCAAAACCAATTTAATTGGTTTGGTTCGGGTTCAGACAGGTAATCAAGTACCCGTTACCCGTGCTCACCCCTACTCAACTCTACACTTATGTTCTAGGTGATGGTCAGTAATGGAGACTCTGTTCATTATGGTACTAAATGGTCGAATTTGGCATTGTCGATTCATGGATATAACTTCGCTGTGGATGCCTATGTATGTAACACCGTACCACACAGAATCTTATGCTTAAGTCATATGACAGAGGTGGTGAGGTATTGCGACCTCTAAAAGTAAAATTATATATATGATATAGTTGAAAAATATTTTTATTTCTAGGAGCTTTTGAAAGGAAAGTTAAAACGAAAGCGTTAAAATGAAAAGCGCAACACTCATGTAAACGATAACATAACCGAAGCATGACAAGAGTAAAGCGACACTTAAATATACCTAAAATAAGAGGAGAGTTCCAAGATACAGATAACTAAACTCATGTCTCGGCTCGCAAAGAGAAACTGGCCAGAGCACAAAAACATAATTACATATATACATGAGAATTCCCAAAAGAGCCCAAAATACAGTTTTCAGAACCTAATTCTCCAAGATAACCTCTAAGAGAAATAATACATCATATACATAAGTAGTGGAGATAAAAGTATCTACATATGAACAGCATAACCAAAAGTAAAGTCCCAAATACAAAAGAAAGTCTTCGTTGTAAGAAGCTTCCAATATGCCTCAGCAAAGTGCCTCATGTTCTGCATCTGAAAACCACAAAATATGTATCGAGTGAGAACGAGAGGTTCTCAGCATGGTAACAGTGCCTATATCTCTAACATATAATGTCCTGTGAAAGCTGAAGGCGATCCTAGAACTTCTAACATATAATATAAACTTATAACATAACTAAACCAAAAGTAAATTAGGCAACTAACAAAGGGTCTTCATTCTATCTAATACTCCCCTTTCCAACCCCTCCGAACCCCCCAACCACCACCGGAATCATTTGTTACAAACACAATTATTACTTGTAAGAAAATCACAAGTAGAAAGCATTTACAACAGATAAACAAGTAGCAAGTAGTTCATATGATCAGTTAGGCATTGCAAACAAAACACACCAAACAAACACATAGATGCATATGATACATGCCTGTCCCACAGCTGATGAGTCTCATCTGTTGGTTATATAGCCAACCCGACAAGTCCTGGTAGCTAACCATTGGACTGTTGATAAACCACTATTTTATGGTTTATATTGTGTTTTATTGAGTGGTTTTATCAAGCTTTTCACCCACTTATTCATATGATTTGCATGTATTTACAATTCCTTCCTAAAAATATCCTATGATTAATAACTTGCTTCCTAAGGACCTTTTTGTTGTATATTTTTATCTTCCTTCGTACCATTCGATGCCGTGATCTGTATGTTAAGTGTTTCAGGCTTCATAGGGCAGGAATGGCGTAAGGAATGAAGAGGAAGCATGCAAAAATGAAAGGAAGACAAGGAAGTGAGGAGATGACCAGCGAGAAGTCATGCGGTCGCATGGCTCAGCGACCGCGCGAAATAGAAGGAATTACCATGACGCGCTCGCGTGCCTGACGGGACCGCGCGGATTGGAAGCTGCACGAACGACGCGAAAGCGTGGACGACGCGCACGCGTGGTACGAGAAATGCTGAGTGACGCAAACGCATGGATGACGCGGACGCGTGATGAGCGCGATCTGCAGAATTACAGAAGTCGCTGGCACAGATTTCGGGCCGCATTTCAACCCAATTTTCGGCCCAGAAACACAGATTAAAGTCAGGGAACATGCAGAGACTCAGGAGGGAATTCATATCAGATCATAATTCAATTTTAGGTTTTAGATGTAGTTTTTAGTTTTATGATTGTTTTCTCTAATTTGTGTTATTGATGCTTGGGCTCTATCCAAATTATTTTTATTCAAGTAGATTTTATTCCCTTCTGGCTTTGGTTGATTAATTGGTAACTCTTGAGTTGTCAAACTCAGCAGTGGTTTAAATTGGCAGATTCTAATTGATCTAAATCGCTCTAAAGCTAGTCTTCCCACAGGGATTGACTAAGACTTGAGGATCAAACTAATTAGTCCACTTGACTTTCCTTTGCTTTAGTAAAGGTTAACTAAGTGGGATTAAAACCCAATTCTCATCACACCTGATAAGGATAACTAGGATAGGACTTCCAATTTCTCATATCTTGCCAAGAGTTTATTTTATAGTCATTTATTTATTTTTCTTGTCAATTAAATTACTTGTTCAACCCTTTTAAAAACCCCAAAATATACCTTTGCATAACCAATAATAAGAACATACCTCCCTGCAATTCCTTGAGAAGACGACCCGAGGTTTAAATACTCGGTTATCAATTTTAAAGGGGTTTGTTACTTGTGACAACCAAAACGTTTGTACGAAGGGATTTTGTGTTGGTTTAGAATCTATACTCACAATGCGACTATATTTTTATAAAATTCTTTACTTGCAAAAATCCTAACGTCAAAATGGCGCCGTTGCCGGGGAATTGCAAACGTGTTCCTTATTATTGGTTATTGTAAATATTTTTCTTTTACTTGTTTATTTGTTTTTTATTCTCTTCCCTCTTATTTCTGATAGCTACTATGAATTTTCACCCCTCTCGCTTTGAGTTTGGTTCTACTTTTGTTGCAAGGAATGGAAGCTATAGCATGACTATGCATCAAGGTCTAAGCAATCAAAGACGGATGGAGCCACGAGGATCTGATCACCCCCTTAGGCAACAACATCCTCCTAGATATCATGGACAAAGACCATTCTACAATGCATGCCCAATTGATAGATTTGGTGGACCGCCTTGTAGCTACCAACAAGCCCCACCCTATGCTCAGAGATCATCCTCTCAACATAACTTCGAACCACCACACTCACAAGCCTCTCTTCACCATTTGCCACCGTATGATCCTTATCCGCCGCAACGCCAATCCAATTACTCCCAGGAACCACCACTCCCCTATGCACCATGTCCATATTCAAGCCAAGAATCACAGGTTTGCTTCGAAAAATCAGTAAACCAATTTAATGCAACCCTTCATCAACTGGAGCAAGCAATAAATCAATTATCTTCTAGAAGTTCAGACACTCAACAGACTCCCATGGCTTCATGTGGAGAATCTAATGAAGAACGTAGCGTGAAGAAGCCACTAGAAACTCCAGTGGACAGCATAGAGCATAACTTCGTACTAGAACAAGTAGAGGACGCTGTCATTGTAGAAGAAGAAGAGTTGGTTGAAGATTTAGGAGATGCCGAACCGCCACCTGAATCTAGAGTTGTGGAGAATTCCGTCAAGGACACTACAATTGATGCTAAGGAAGATAGTGCACACCCCCCAAAGCAGGTACCTTATGGAGAACTAGACGGAATTACCCAAGACACATGTTTCCTTGATGATGATGATCACAAGTCAAGTTCTCTTAGTATTGAACTTGCATCCACAAGTGAAATCCTTGAGACAGGAGAATCTTCCCCAAGTGAATACGAAGATGATGCAGTGGTCGACTTCTCTCAACCTCCCAATTACGGCTCAAGTGATGAGAAAGATATCAGTGACTTTGATCAAGACATGGTTTAAATGGAAGAAATTTGCCAAGAAGTGGAGAAATTCACAGAAGACCACAAGGGAGTAGAGCTTGCAGAACCACTGAAAACATTGATCCCAAGGCCATTACCACCCAACACAAACTTTAAGTGGGTAAAATCCTTGACCTTTATCTTCAATTTTCCACTTGAATATGGTTTGCTTGAGACAGATGGCCAGCTTAGAGCTCTTTGCGGCTTTAAAAGAAAAAGGGACATGACTCGCACTCAGAGCTGGTATGCAAGACCCATTGCGGTTTCACATTTCAATTTGAGGTGCAAAGATTGGTGTCAAGCTCAATTGAAAGGATCTCGGAAGCTTTTTGGTCACTGCAGTGAGAATTCGGATTACTCATCACCCGGTTGGAAAAATGCAGATCAAGACAAAAACGAGTGTAAAAGTAGAGTTTGGGATCCTGGAATCTATTCTAATATTCAACACCCCGGGAGCCTTGAAGCCTGTTTGAACTTATCAAAGGGCTTTACGTACCTTGTTTGGGACCCCGGAGGATGCTGGCATTCCAAACACTGGTGGAGATTTCTGCACGAATTCAAGCACAAGCCACCATAGCAGGAAGCTCATCAAATGTCCAACTTAAGGACTTTAACTAGAAGTTCTACGTGGGAGACAACCCACCATGGTATGATCGTTCCTTTTTCAGTTTTAATTCTAGTTTGATTTGTCTGTTTTTGAATTTTTATTGAACCTGGAATCATGCATAGCATTCATATTACGCATTGCATTCTGCATACTGCATTATTATTAAAAAAAAAACACGCACGCGACGCGTCCGCGTCACAAGAGCATTGGGAAGAAAATAACATGAACAGAGAGTCACGCGAAAGCATGGCTGGAGGCGTGCCTTTGGCACAAATTAGTCCACGCGACCGCGTCGCTGACGCGTCCGCGTCATGTGGGAAAAACGCCTCCCACGCGTCCGCGTCACCCACACGAACGCGTGCCTCAATATCAACGTAAAAAGGGTGTATGGCCGAAAGTTGAGTTGGAATTGAGCTGGACTCGTGCTAGAAGCACAAGCCCTTCCCCGCAAATGCGTGCCCCACGCGTCCGCGTCGTATTACAAAATAGGCCATCCACGTGATCGCGTCACCCACGCAACCGCGTCACCTAAAAATTTGGCAAATATGAGTTTCAAACAGAGAGTTGTGCGACCGCGAGGATGCACTCGTGCTGAAGGCATGAATCACTTCACGCGAACGCGTGACCAACGCATCCGCGTCATTTCATAGAAGCGCTATCCGCACGAACGCGTCACTCACGCGTCCGCGTCGACTGCGCCGCACAACTTATCTTAATCTGCCAAAATATCTTATCTTTTTCCTCCCCAAATCCTACTTTTTCTTTTCCTTTCTTATTTCTTTCTTCCCCTTTCCTCCTTCTTCCTTATTTCTTCTTCCTTCTTTCTCCTTTCTTTTTTATTTTCATGCATTTTTATGTTGGTGTTGGAACTTTATTTAGGTCTTTTACTATTAGTTGTGGATTATTATGGAATTGTTTGACAATTCGTATTACTTGGAATGCTTGGATGTTCCAAATTCATTCTTCCCCTATCATATTAAACATGCATACTAAGTATTTGTGAAAAAGCCCGTATGGCATTGTGCATTCTTCATCTTTCTATCCTTCTACTCTAATGCCTGTTTTTCACAAAACCCTTTCCAATTTTTTATTAATTAAATATAATTGTCAATACAAATGTTATTATTAGTTTCTCACGACTAATAATATAGTAAGGCTTTTAATGCTTGATTTATGCTACTCATGCCTTTGTCAGCATGCCAATAAACATCTTGCATTTAATTGCCTCAATTTATCATGCTATGTTTCCATTGAGGTCCTAATTTTATGGAATCGCGACCATGTGTTAACGACATTCTTCTTTATTTTAGCATGATTATTACTCGTACTGCCCTCTCCCTAGCTCTATACCTTTGATTTCATGTCCCTTTCTCTTTTCCCTTTTTAGGATGGCCACCAGGAAGGGTAAAAAGAAAGACTCTACAACGAGCACCGGCTGAGGAACCACAACCCCCGCCACCTGCACATCTTTGCATGCACCGAGAACGGTGCAATCTTTAAGTGTGGAGAGGTCGATACCAATCTCCACGGGTTAGTTAGTCCTTTCTCAACACCAATTTTTGTTTTTCATTGTTGCATTTGCATGTTTGATTGCATGTTTGTTTGATTTTGTGCATATTTTACCACTTGGTTGAAGTAATATTTTCTTTTTCAAGAAACTTTTTATAGTATTTCACTAATTTAAATAAAAAACTTTTTGAAAAAAAACTTGTATGAAGAAATATTATTTTGGAACATAGTTTAGAGCTCGAACACACAAAACCAGTGAGATTTTGAGCTTATTTGATTGGTTGCATTTTATCAACCAAATATATTTTATTTTTGTGTGTTTTTCTCTCTAAAATTGTGATCTTTGTCTTGCTTAATTCTGTATTTTCATTGTTCGATGTATGCATGAACTTATATGATTGAGGCCTTATTTCACTGAGCTTACATACCCATATGGCCTTACCCTTTTATTATCCTTTGCAAACCAATGTTGAGCCTATTATACCCCTTTGTTCTTTACTTTAGCTCATCACTAACTCTAAGCGGAAAACAATAATGTCCTTAATTTGAATCCTTGATTAGCTTAGACTAGTAAAAGTGCTCATGAATTAAGTGTGGGGAAAGTGGATTTGGAAACGTTTGGTTTGGGAATTGAGTATGTTAGACTTTGTGTGAAAGTGTGAAAAATGTTAAGAACTTGTTTATGCATTCAAAACTTAATCATATGCATTGAAAAAAATATATATTAAGAAAAGAAAAAAAAAAGAGAAAAGAAAAAAAAGAAGAAAGAGCAGAAAAATAAAAAGGGGACAAAATGCCCCAAAGTAAATGGTGATAGCAATGCACATGTACTGTACTCAAAACTTGAAATGCATAAATATGTAGTAAACACAGTTCATGGGTAGTTAATGATTTTATATTATGATTACATGGATTGTCCTAAGTTAGGTGGAAAGTTTAAGTTAATTAAGGGTTCAGATTTTAGTCCACTTGGCCAAATACAATCCCACCTTGACGCTAACCCCATTACAACCCTTAAAAGACCTCTTGATTTGTGTATTGGTGCATTAAATTTTTATTGATTGTTAGATGAAGAGCAAGCTATAGAAAGAAAGATTAGTAGAGAATTGAGAGAATTGACCCTAGACACTTGAGAGTTAGAATGATACACACTACCAGTAAGGGTTCAGTGCTTAATTCTATGTTCCCTGCTTTCATGAGCTATCTTCTTCTTGCAAGTTATCTGTACTTTATTTTGTGATTTGAATTAGTGAAATCTAGCTCATATTTATTCTTGGAAGATTTATTTACTTTTTCACCAAGTAGGAAGAATCATTTTAGCATGTAGTTGCATTCACATTCATAGGTTGCATTGCATGAGTCTTGCCTTTCTCTACTCATTTATTTAGTCTCCTTGAGTTTAGCATGAGGACATGCTAATGTTTAAGTGTGGGGAGGTTGATAAACCACTATTTTATGGTTTATATTGTATTTTATTGAGTGGTTTTATCAAGCTTTTCACCCACTTATTCATATGATTTGCATGTATTTACAATTCCTTCCTAAAAATATCCTATGATTAATAACTTGCTTCCTAAGGACCTTTTTGTTGTATATTTTTATCTTCTTTCGTACCATTCGATGTCGTGATCTGTATGTTAAGTGTTTCAGGCTACATAGGGCAGGAATGGCGTAAGGAATGAAGAGGAAGCATGCAAAAATGGAAGGAACACAAGGAATTGAGGACATAACCAGCGAGAAGTCACGCGATCGCAAGGCTCACGCGACCACGCGAAATAGAAGGAATTACCGTGACGCGCTCGCGTGCCTGACGCGACCGCATGGATTGGAAACTGCACGAACGATGCGAAAGCGTGGACGACGCGCACGCGTGGTACGAGAAATGCTGAGTGACGCGAACGCGTGGATGACTCGGACGCGTGACGAGCGCGATCTGCAGAATTACAGAAGTCGCTGGCTCAGATTCCGGGCCGCATTTCAACCCAATTTTTGGCCCAGAAACACAGATTAAATTCAGGGAACATGCAGAGACTCAGGAGGGAATTCTTATCAGATCATAATTCAATTTTAGGTTTTAGATGTAGTTTTTAACCTCTCTCTCTCTCTTAGGATTTAGGATTAGGATTCTTCTTAAAGGATTTAGGATTTCGACTCTTCATCAGGTTCAATATTCCTTTTACTTTGTATTTCTCTTTTACTTCCAGATGCTTTAATGCTTGTATTACTTATCTTGCCTATTTGGCTTATGAACTTTTCATGTTAGGATTTTCTTAATTAATATAATTTGAGGTATTTTAGACTTATGATTGTTTTCTCTAATTTGTGTTATTGATGCTTGGGCTCTATCCAAATTATTTTTATTCAAGTAGATTTTATTCCCTTCTGGCTTTGGTTGATTAATTGGTAACTCTTGAGTTGTCAAACTCAGCAGTGGTTTAAATTGGCAGATTCTAATTGATCTAAATCGCTCTAAAGCTAGTCTTTCCACAGGGATTGACTAAGACTTGAGGATCAAACTAATTAGTCCACTTGACTTTCCTTTGCTTTAGTAAAGGTTAACTAAGTGGGATTAAAATCCAATTCTCATCACACCTGATAAGGATAACTAGGATAGGACTTCCAATTTCTCATATCTTGCCAAGAGTTTATTTTATAGACATTTATTTATTTTTCTTGTCAATTAAATTACTTGTTCAACCCTTTTAAAAACCCCAAAATATACCTTTGCATAACCAATAATAAGAACATACCTCCCTGCAATTCCTTGAGAAGACGACCCGAGGTTTAAATACTCGGTTATCAATTTTAAAGGAGTTTGTTACTTGTGACAACCAAAACGTTTGTACAAAGGGATTTTCTGTTGGTTTAGAATCTATACTCACAACGCGACTATATTTTTATAAAATTCTTTACTAGCAAAAATCCTAACGTCAACAGTCCCTCTATCATGCATTCCCAAAATCTCAATTCATAAATACTCATAATCATATAACACATACCGATGTATATCCATAGGGACAAGCTCACCGAAAAGGTCTAAGTGTCCGACCACACTTATGACATAGGGTCAGTAGAGTATCGAGTCTCAACCTGGAGCACGTGGTGGCAAGCCACTGCTTTCACTAGGAAAACTCGTATCTCAGATATTTGGAAGTGCAACAATCACATCATCAATCAATAATTATATCTTCATAATCAGCCTTAATTCGTTATCAATATAGCCATCTGGCCCATAATATAAGTAGCACTTCCACCATCATCATCAGTAAACTCATATAATTATTATCAGTCATGATTCATCACCAATTTATCTCTTTCTTCATCAATAAGTTACCTTCCTCACAGTCCTCACTATACTTCATTACCCAAAATACACCTACCAGGATTTAAACAAGAGAAAATAGGGTTTTGAAATCTGGAGGAATGCATTAGAAATAAAAAATTAAAGTTTGGAAAAACAGGGGGCTCGTGTATGCGACCCTCTGCTCGCGTACGCGAGGAGCATAACCCGTAGCGTATGCTCGTGTCACGTGCCACCTTTCGTCTACACATCCCTGTAAAATCTGGACCCCTCGCGTAGGCGTCACTGGTTCGCATACGCGAGCCCCTCAACCCGAGAGCATTTCTCGTGTCGCGTGCCATGTGGTTGTGTACACAACCAAAGAAAAATGCACTCCCGCATACGCGACACACATCTCACGTACGCAAGCCCTCTAGACAGTGTCCAATGGCCGCATCGCGTGTTCCTCGCGTACGCATGCATAACTTTCTCGTTTTAAAACATTTTTCCTCCGTTGTTCAAATGGTGCAAATCTCTCGGACCAAATTTTCTTTCTAAACAAGTTTGATAAAAATTAGATGTCTGGAGGCCAAGTTATGCTCCACCAAAGATGGTCAAAATTATAGTTTTCATTAACCTTACAAACCTCCATGTTTCAAAACATACCAATTTCAAACCTTTTAAAAACCAATCCAAACTTTATCAAATCAGCATCAAACTTTCACAACTCATATTTCCAACCATCCTCATTCATCCCTCTACCTACCAATTCTCCACTTTCCTCAATCTCATTTCAATATTTCAAGTTTCAACAATACTCAAATTCATCAACCATTATGCATACCAATCAATATCATATACAAATTACATACATCATCAACAAGAGCATCAATCTCTACCTCAAAAATTGTTAACCACAAACAATACAATCCATCTCAACCAATTAACAACATTAACAATCCAATTCCTATCCAAGGGTCACAAGCCTAAGTTTTCACAATACATTATATTTTAGATACGAGAAGCCGAAACCATACCTCAAAACACCTCAAATTCAATGTTTCTCAAACTTTCAAGGCTTCAACACCTCACCAACAGATTTCTTAGCACAATATTCCACTACAAGCTTCCAAGACCTCAATTAAGCTCCAAACCACACACATATATATTACCTAATACACATCATTGACATCCATACATAGAAACTCAATACCCAAACACAATTAGCTAAGGGATTCACTAGGGTTGAGGATCCTTACCTTGTACTTGCCTTAAACAAACTAAAGCCCGCTAATTCATCAAGTTAGATTGACCATAGAACATTAAATTAATCAAAATCTTAACCTCCAAGCCATAGAATTTTGAAAATTAGAGAAAAGAGAAACTGAAAGTGAGATCAAGAATTCCTTACCTTATAAAGCACTGGGCTTTGTAGAGCTCAATGCGGTGATCGCGAGGCTGCAAACGGTGCGGCGATCGGAGTTCGGAGCGAGAAGTTATGTTGGATTGAAATTAAACCAAGGGTTTTGTTCTTTAGAAGGTGTTCTTCCCCCTTGGATAAATGCTTTAGCATGTTTTTCTGAAGAAGGGAGGAAAGAAGGGTTCATTAAGTGTGTTTTGGGTTGAATGGGTTAGGCCTTAAGCCCAATACGGGCTTAGTTCGTCTGGTTCGGCCTATTCGATCCAATCTTTAGCCAAACTCTTTAAAATTAGTGTCCAAATTATTGTTTTAATTAACTTTATCACATTAAACTATAAAATTTAATTTTCTAATTTTCTTGATTAAATATTAATTTATGAGTTAATTATTTATCAATTATCCGAGTTTTACAATGTCCTAGATTTGAAAGGAGCTAACATGGTCTTAGGCGTTCAATGGATGATACAGTTAGGAACCATTTGGATCAACTACCTAGACTTTTCACGAAATTCAAAGTTATGGGCGAATGGGTTGTGTTTAAAGGTGAGCGGTTACTAAAAGAAATCGTCGGCTTAGAATTTTTTCTCGATAAAAAAATCACTTCGTTGAAAGCATAGTTCTAAATCAACAATTAACCCTCAATCAAAGTTTAATTTTGGTTGTCACAAGTTCAACCTAATAAAAATAACTGAGAGTATTACTCCCGGGTCATTCTCCCTAGGAATTACAATCGAGTGCTCAATTATTGGTTATGAGTTTCACGGGGTGGGTTGATTAAAGGGCAAGAAATTAAATGGCAAGAAATTTAAATGACAATAAAGTAAATTAAACAACTAAAGATAACATCTACTAAAAAGAGGCATTCATGGCAAGGATTGAGAATCTAGGTTTTCTATCCTAGTCATTAATCATAACACAATAATAAGCAAGATATAATCCTATTTTGTTATCTCCAACATCGGGAGAAAATCAAATAAGACTAGTTGATCTCAATCTATAAGTCCTAATCAACTTACTAATTGAATTAGCAAAATTTTAGCATCAATGAAAACAATATTAACTAACAACTCTAGATCACCAACATAAGTTGGGTATTAATGACTCAAGAGCACCTAATTTTTCTTTCCAAGCCAAGAATGTACAAAATCTACTCTAAACCTAAGCCAAGCATTTTATCAAACACTTGGTGTGTATAAAAAGGAAAGCATATCAAATTGCAAGAATAATAAATTCTACAACTACCCAATACAAGGAAATAACAACAATAACTCAAACAAGCATTAAAAGAACATAATGCATAAAATTACATTAAAGAAAATGAAAATTAACAAGAGTGTTCATAAACTAAAAAGAGGCATAAAAGAGAAATTAACAATGTAAACTAAGAGAACAAAGATGTAGAAACAAGAAATTGTAAGAAAAACTAATTGAAAACAAGAAATAAAACCTAAATCTAAGATGCAATTAAACTAAAAAACCCTAATTTTAGAGAGAATGGAGCTTCTCTATCTAGAAAACTACCCTAAAACATGTTGCTAAGCTACACTAATTGCTCCCCCTGATCCTTCTTGAATTTGGCTTCAAATAGTTCAGAAATGAGTTGGATCTAGGCCTGGATGGCTCAGAAATTGCCCCCAGCATATTGCCTTTAAGTTGGACACGTGCTGCTTGTCATGCGTACACGTGGGCTACGTGGTGCACGGAATTGCAATCACACTTTTGAAACTCCGCACAACTAACCAGCAAGTGCACTGGGTCGTTTAAGTAATAAAACCTTACACGAGTAAGGGTCGATCCTACAGAGATTGTTGGCGTGAAGCAAGCTATGTCATCCTGTAAATCTTAGTCAGACGGATTCAAATGGTTATGAGGTTTTGATAATTAAAGGATAGATAAAACATAAAATGAAATAAAGCTACTTATGTAATTCATTGGTGGAAATTTCAGATAAGCGTTTGGAGATGCTTTGTTGCTTCTGAACCTTTGCTTTCCTATTGTCTTCATCTAATCATGCGTGCTCCCTTCCATGGCAAGCTGTATGTTGGTGGATCACCGTTGTCAATGGCTACCATCCATCCTCTCAGTGAAAATGGTCCAGGTACGGTTTCTGTACGGCTAATCAACTGTCGGATTTCTCGTCTCGGATGAAAAATACCAGGCACAGCTACCGCACGGCTAATCATCTGTCGGTTCTCACTTATGTCAGAATAGGATCTCTCTATCCTTTTGCATACTATCACTGCGCCTAACATTCGCAAGTTTGAAGCTCATCACAGTCATCCCTTCCCAGATCCTACTCAAAATACCACAGACAATGTTTAGACTTTCCGGATCTCAAGAATGCTGCCAATTGGTTCTAGCCTATACCACGAAGGTTCTAACCACACGGACTCGGTTCGTGGATCAGAGACCCAAGAGATTATACTCCGGCTGTCGTCCAATGACTACGTTGAACATCATGTAGACTGCTTGTGGTTGTCAGGCACGCGGATCTTGGCTAAGCGAGTAACGAAGATAGTGGGTGATTGTCACAGGTCACCCCTTCATTCTGGCTTAAGTACAAGAGTATATCTTGGAAAAGAAGTAAGCGTGAATTTAAAGAGAAACAATAGTACTTGCATTAATTCATGAAGAACAGTAGAGCTCCACACCTTAATCTATGAGTTGTAGAAACTCCACCGTTAGAAAATACATAAGAGAAAAAGATCTAGGCATGGCCGAATGGCCAGCCTCCCAAATGTGAAAAAAGGCATAAGCTCCTTGATACAATAGTAAAAAGTGTTATTTATACTAAACTAGTTACTAGGGTTTACAGAAAATAAGTAACTAATTGCAGATAGTGCAGAAATCCACTTTTGGGGCCCACTTGGTGTGTGTTTGGGCTGAGCTTTGAAGCTTTCACGTGCATAGGCCATTCTTGGAGTTAAACGCCAGCTTTGATACCAGTTTGGGCATTTAACGACAGTTCTGGTGCCAGTTCCGACATTTTACGCCAAAAATGGGTCTCTGGTGGGCGTTTTAACGCCCGTTTAGGCCATCAAATCTCGGACAAAGTATGAACTATTATACATTTTTGGAAAGCCCAAGATGTCTACTTTCCAACGCAATTATAAGGATGCCAATTGGGCTTCTGTAGCTCCAGAAAATCCACTTCGAGTGCAGGAGGGTCAGAATCCAACAGCATCTACAGTCCTTTCTCAGCCTCTGAATCAGACTTTTGCTCAAGTCCCTCAATTTCAGCCAGAAAATACCTGAAATTATAGAAAAACACACAAACTCATAGAAAAGTTCAGAAATGTGATTTTTGCATAAAAACTAATAAAAATATACTAAAAAGTAACT
The DNA here is from genome assembly GCF_000817695.3 of Arachis duranensis. NCBI lineage: Eukaryota > Viridiplantae > Streptophyta > Magnoliopsida > Fabales > Fabaceae > Arachis > Arachis duranensis. Next base: position 74,219,322 of record NC_029777.3, read on the forward strand.
AAAACATACTAAAAACTATTTAAAAACAATGCCAAAAAGCGTATAAATTATCCGCTCATCACAACACCAAACTTAAATTGTTGCTTGTCCCCAGGCAACCAAAAAAAATAGGATAAAAAGAAGAGAATATACAATAAATTTCAAAATATCAATGAAGCTTAGTTCTAATTAGATGAGCGAGATTAGTAGCTTTTTACTTCTGAACAGTTTTGGAATCTCACTTTATCCTTTGAAGTTCAGAATGAATGGCATCCATAGGAACTCAGAATTCAGATAGTGTTATTGATTCTCCTTGTTTAGTATGTTGATTATTGAACACAGCTACTTATGAGTCTTGGGCGTGACTGGTGCACGAAAATCACACTCACACTATGTAATTCCGCACAACAAACCAGCAAGTACACTGGGTCGTCCAAGTAATACCTTACGTGAGTAAAGGTCGATCCCACGGAGATTGTTGGCTTGAAGCAAGCTATGGTTATCTTATTATTCTTAGTCAGGATACCAATAGGGTTCTTTAGTTTCAATTGTAAAATGTGAAAGAGCATAAAATGAGTGATTGTTACGCAGTAATGGAGAATATGTTGGAGTTTTGGAGATGCTTTGTCTTCTGAATCTCTGCTTTCCCCCTGTCTTCTTCTTCATGCACGCAAGGTCCCTCCTATGGCAAGATATATGTAGGGCATCACTGTTGTCAATGGCTACTTCCCATACTCTCAGTGAAAATGGTCCAAATGCTCTGTCACATCACGGCTAATCATCTGTCGGTTCTCGATAATGTCGGAATAGGATCCATTGATCCTTTTGCGTCTGTCACTACACCCAACACTTGCGAGTTTGAAGCTCGTCACAGTCATCCAATCCCTGAATCATACTCGGAATACCACAGACAAGGTTTAGACTTTTCAGATTCTCAAGGACGCTGCCAATGGATTCTAGCTTATACCACGAAGACTCTGATTAAGGAATCCAAGAGATACTCATTCAGTCTAATGTAGAACGGAGGTGGTTGTCAGGCACGCGTTCATAGGTTGAGAATGGTGATGAGTGTCACGGATCATCACTTTCTTCATATTGAAGTGCGAATGAACATCTTAGATAGAAACAAGCGTGTTTGAATAGAAAACAGAAATAATTGCATTAATCCATTGAGACGCTGCAGAGCTCCTCACCCCCAACAATGGAGTTTAGAGACTCATGCCATCAAAGAGTACAAAGTTCAGATCTAAAATGTCATGAGATACAAAATAAGTCTCTAAAAGTTGTTTAAATACTAGACTAGTAACCTATGTTTACAGGAAATGAGTAAACTAAGATAGATAGTGCAGAAATCCACTTCTGGGGCCCACTTGGTGTGTGCTGGGGCTGAGACTTGAGCTTCTCACGTGCCTGGGCTGTTTCTGGAGTTAAACGTCAGGTTGTAACCTATTTCTAGCGTTTAACTCCAACTTGCAACCTTTTTCTGGCGTTCAACGCCAGAATGCAACATGGAACTGGAATTAAACGCCAGTTTACGTCATTTATCTTCACACAAAGTATGGACTATTATATATTGCTGGAAAGCCCTGAATGTCTACTTTCCAACCCAATTCAGTGCGTGCCAATTGGACTCTTGTAGCTGCAAAAAATCCATTCCGAGTGCAGGGAGGTCAGAATCCAACAGCATCAATAGCCCTTTTTCAGCCTGAATCAGATTTTTGCTCAGCTCCCTCAATTTCAGCCAGAAAATACCTGAAATCACAGAAAAACACACAACCTTCAGTTCTCCAAACTTGAACAATCCCTGGCAATGGCGCCAAAAACTTGGTGCACGAAATTGCAATCACACTTTTGCAACTCCGCACAATTAACCAGCAAGTGCACTGGGTCGTCCAAGTAATAAAACCTTACGCGAGTAAGAGTCGATCCCACAGAGATTATTAGCGTGAAGCAAGTTATGGTCATCCTGTAAATCTTAGTTAGGCAGATTCAAATGGTTATGAGGTTTTGATAATTAAAGAATAGATAAAACATAAAATAAAATAAAGCTACTTATGTAATTCAATGGTGGGAATTTCAGATAAGCGTTTGGAGATGCTTTGTTGCTTCTGAACCTTTGCTTTCTTATTATCTTCATCCAATCATGCGTGCTCCCTTCCATGGCAAGCTGTATGTTGGTGGATCACCGCTGTCAATGGCTACCATCCGTCCTCTCAGTGAAAATGGTCCAGGTACAGTTTCTGTACGGCTAATCAACTGTCGGATTTCTCATCTCAGATGAAAAATACCAGGCACAGCTACCGCACGGCTAATCATCTGTCAGTTCTCACTTGTGTCGGAATAGGATCTCTCTATCCTTTTGCACACTGTCACTGTGCCCAACATTTACGAGTTTGAAGCTCGTCATAGTCATCCCTTTCCAGATCCTACTCGGAATACCACAGACAAGGTTTAGACTTTTCGGATCCTAGGATTGCTGCCAGTTGGTTCTAGCCTATACCACGAAGGTTCTAACCTCATGGACTTGGTTCGTGGATCAGAGACCCAAGAGATTATACTCCGGCTGTTGTCCAATGACTACGTTGAACATCATGTAGACCGCTTGTGGTTGTCAGGCACACGGATCTTGGCTAAGCGAGTAACGAAGATAGTAGGTGATTGTCACGGGTCACTCCTTCATTCTGACTTAACTGAATTAAGTAAGAGAGTATATCTTGGAGAAGAAGTAAGCGTGAATTGAAAGAGAAATAATCTATGAAGAACAGCAGAGCTCCACACCTTAATCTATGAGGTGTAGAAACTCCACCGTTAAAAAATACATAAGAGAAAAAGGTCTAGGCATGGCTGAATGGCCAGCCTCCCAAATGTGAAAAATGGCATAAGCTCCTTGATACAATAGTAAAAAGTGCTATTTATACTAAAGTAGTTACTAGGGTTTACAGAAAATAAGTAACTAAGTGCAGATAGTGCAGAAATCCACTTCTGGGGCCCACTTGGTGTGTGTTTGGGCTGAGCATTGAAGCTTTCACGTGCATAGGCTATTCTTGGAGTTAAACGCCAGCTTGGATGGCAGTTTGGGCGTTTAACTCCAGTTCTGGTGCCAGTTCCGATGTTTTACGTCAGAAAAGGGTCTCTGGTAGGCGTTTTAACGCCAGTTTGGACCATCAAATCTCAGAATAAGTATGGACTATTATACATTACTGAAAAGTCCAAGATGTCTACTTTCCAAAGCAGCTAAGAGTGCACCAATTGGGCTTTTATAGCTCCAGAAAATCAACTTCGAGTGCAGGAGGGTCAGAATCCAATAGCATTTGCAGTCCTTTCTCAGCCTCTGAATCAGACTTTTGCTCAGGTCCCTCAATTTCAGCCAAAAAATCCCTGAAATTACAAAAAAACACACAAACTCATAGTAAAGTCCAGAAATGTGATTTTTGCATAAAAACTAATAAAAATATACTAAAAATTAACTAAAACAAACTAAAAATTATGTAAAAATAATGTCAAAAATCGTATAAATTATCCGCTCATCACTACGTATACGCGTCACCTGGCAGATTTTCTCCCCACGCGTACGCATGGGCCACGTATACGTGTCACCTTGTATTTTGCAAATCCTCATTTCTTCATGAATTCTCCACTTTTACATGGTTTTTCTTGATTCCTTCAAATCATTCAACAAACATATCAAGGCATCGAGTGGAATTAAAGTGGATTAAATTTAGCAAATTAAGGGTCTAAAAAGCATGTTTTTACTCTTAAGCACAAGTTAGGAGAAATTCACAAAACCATGCTATTTCATTGAATAAATGTAAGATAAGTTGATAATATCTTTTAAATTCAACACAAGATAAACCACAAAATGGGGTTTATCAAGGAACTTTAGTGGCTGCAGAGGTTCAGCAAGTTCTTGAGGACTTTTCTAAGGTGTTTGAGGAGCCAACTCAATTGCCACCACAGGGAACCTTAGACCACTCCATCCAGCTGATACCAAGTGCAGCATCGATCAGTATTAGGCCTTACAAGTACCCACACTTGCAGAAGGAGGAGATAGAATGGCTAGATAATGAGATGTTGCACACAGGGTGATCCATGATAGTCAAAGTGTCTTCTCCAACCCTGCCTTGTTGGTTAAAAAGGAATATGGTTGGTGGCAGTTTTGTGTGGGTTACAGGGCCTTGAACATCTTTACAGTGAAGGATAAATTTTCCAACCCGACAATTGAAGAAATATTGGATGAGCTACATACATGGTACAATGTATTTTTCAAAAATTGACTTGAGAAGTGACTATCACCAAATTCGAATGAAGGAAGAGGACATTGAAAAAACTACCTTCTGAACACATCTTGGTCACTATAAGTTTGTTTTTATGCCTTTCGGTCTCACAAATGCGTTGTCGACATTCCAAGCAACCATAAATTGAGTTTTCCAAGCTTATTTGCATTATTTTATTATTGTATTTTGTTTATGACGTCTTAGGGTATAGCCACACAAGTGAGGAGCATATGGAACAGTTGACCCTAGCTTTGCAAGTGTTGTAAGATCAACTTTTTTATGTTTTTTTTTTGAAAAATGCTCTAAATGTTTATTTTTCCAAAAGCAGGTTGAATTTTTGGGTCATATAATCACGGGTGACAGTGTTAAGGTGGACCTTGTAAAAATTTGTGGCTAACTATGCACAGATTGCGTTTCCGCTAATGGAATCCTTGAAGCGGAATGCGTTCAGGTAGACTTTGAAGGCTGATCAAGCCTTTCATGAGATCAGATGAAACATATTATGACCCAAACCCCAATCCTTGCACCCCTAGATTTCTCTCAACTATTTATAATGGAAACGGATGCCTATAGCACTAGGATAGGTGCAGAACTATCGAAAAGAGGGAATCGTATTGCTTACTTCAACAAGATGCTTGGGGTTAAGTTGGCACAAGCTTCGGCATATGTGCGAGAAATGGATGAGGTAACGCAAACAGTGGCAAAGTGGCACCAGTACCCTTTAGGTAGGAAATTCACTATCAAGACCGACTGCCAAGGCCTCCAAGAACTCATGTCTTAGGTAATTCTCACTCTAGAACAACAACATTACCTTTCAAAGCTACTTGGTTATGACTTTGAGCTTGAGTATAGACCTGATGGAAACTTTACAAGGCCGTTGATGCCTTATCACGAACAGATGAAGTTGATGTTGTGATGCATGAGCATCTTATACCCTTTTCATAGCATTTTCCAGTCGTTTTTAGTAATATTTTATTAAGTTTTACTATGTTTTAGTAAAAATTTATCTTTGGATGCTACTTTGAGTTTTTGTGCTATTTTTATAATTTTAGGTGAATTTCGGGCAAGTTTGGTAGAATCCTATTCAGAGACGAAGAAAGGATAGCAGATGCTGTTAATCCTGACCTCCGTACACTCCAACAAAAATATCTTAAGCTATAGAAATCCAATTAACGCGGTCTTAATAGCTTTAGAAAGCTAACTTCCAGAGCTTTCCAATGATATATGATAGTTTGTACTTCTTTTCCAGAATGACTACCAAAACTGGCGTTAAACGCCAAGCCTGGGTGTCCAACGCCCAAGAAGGACTGACCTCCCAAGTTGAACGCCCAAAAATGGCGTTCAACGCCATCCAAGGAGTAGAGACCAGTGAGCTCACCCCCTCTCCAAGTTGAACGCCCAGAACCTGAGTTGAATGCCAGGCATCATCCCAAATACGCACCTAGTGGGCCCCAAAGTGGATTTTAGCACTCCGTAGGCTTTTCTTATTTTATTTTTGTAACTCTTAAATTAAATTAACATCTTTTACGATTAGTATTAACTATTTAAAGAGGATATCCCTTGGATTACAGGGCATCAGACACATTACTTCAGATTTTCTTTTAGTTTTCTCTGTAAAATATGAGTAACTAAACCTCTTGGTTAAGGCTAGGAGCTCTGCTTATTGCTATGGATTAATGTTATTACTCTTCTCTTTTAATTAATGTTTGATTCAATTCTAAGGTGTTGTTTTCGTTCTTAATCCTATGAATCCGGGGTGGAACAGAAGTATGACCCCTAATTCTACATGAGCTCTTTGTGATACTCTGACTAATGTCACTTGAGCTACAGCTTGAAAACACTCCTCATAAATTGAGGGTTACCTGTGGTTGATTGGGATATGTGACATGAAATCATATCAGTTTTGGGTAATTAAGGTTTTTGTGGTGCTAAAGCTTCACCCTCGTTTGAATTGAATGACCACTGGCCCTGGCTTTTGATGAGAATCAGAGGAGATTAAATTGCCAAGGAATTAGGGTTTAATTACTTACAGTTTTCCATGGAATGAATCATTCATTGTTAAAATAGTCAATAAGAAGTATTAATCTGGAAAGATAAGCATCTTCGAAACCTTAACTACGTCCAGATATTATCTCTTTACCAATCTTTAATTGCTTTTCTTTACTTTCTTGTTTTATGCGCCTACAACAACAATAATTCTCTTTACTTTTTGCCTCACTAAGTCCAGCAAGATAACTACTTCTTGCTCAATCCAACAATCCTCGTGGGATCGACCCTCACTCACCTGAGGTATTACTTGGACGACCCGATGTACTTGCCGGTGAAGTTGTGCGTGTTGAAATTGAGATTATTGGGTTGCTTTATTCTTATCAAGTTGTTAATTTGTTAATTTGCTAAATTACTAGTGTTATTGTGATTCTTGAAATTGAGATTGTCTTTATTTTTTGTTATTGGATTGCTGGATTTTCTATTCGAATTTTATACTTGTGATTCTTCAACCCTAGGTATGAATTTTGTTTTTTGTAATAATAATTGTTGAAACATTGATTAATTGTTGGCTCTAAACCTTATTGTTGATAGGTTGAAGCATGATTAATTTTTGAAGCATTGATTGATTAATTGATTAAGGTAGGGTTGTATTGTGTCGTTCCAAGATGAATATGATTGTTTTGCTTTGCGATGCTTGCTGGTTGTTATTTGATCTCACTGCATTTCTGCATTTGATGAATGAAATGTTTTGCAAACATCCATTTTTTGGTTTGGATTTCCATATATAACTTGGATTTATACCTTACTAAAAGTTATCCAACGGAATAAGTCAAGCTGATCTCATGAAAATCCCAAATGACTAATAAGATTGAATGACAAACTTGGATCAGATGGAGGTTGGAATTTTATGTTTGGTTGGTTGTTTTTGTTATTTAAGTTTTGAGTTTGTATTTGAATGAGATCATAACATTCTAGTTTATGTAGTATTTTTAATTTGGATGATATTTTAAAGTTTATATTAGAATATAATTATGTTTTAATGTGTTTATTTATATTTTATTTATTATTTAATTATAAAACGGTTTTTTCGATTCAACCACGGTCTAACTGGTTAAACCTATGAACTAGTAAACCAGTAGCTAAAGCGGTTCGATGACCGGTTTAGTTTTTAGAACCTTGCATTTAATTAATGTTTGATTCAATTCTAAGGTGTTGTTTTCTTTCTTAATCCTATGAATCTGGAGTGGAACAGAAATATGACCCCTGATTCTACCTGAGCTCTTTGTGATACTGTGACCAAGGTGGCTTGAGCTACAGCTGGAAAATACTCCTCCTAAATTGAGGGTTACCTGCGGCTGATTGGGATATGTGACATGAAATCCTGTCAGTTTTGGGTAATTAAGGTTTTTGTGGCGCTAAACTAGAATGCTGAGCTTCACCCTCATTCGAATTGAATGACCACTGACCCTCGCGTTTGATGAGAATCAGAGGAGATTAAATTGCCAAGGAATTAGGGTTTAGTTACTTACAGTTTGCCATAGAATGAATCATTCATTGTTAAAATAGTCAGCAAGAAGTATTAATCCGGAAAGATAAGCATCTCCGAAACCTTAACTACCTCCATATATTATCTCTTTACCAATCTTTAATTGCTTTTCTTTACTTTCTTGTTTTATGCGCCTACAATAATAACAATTCTCTTTACTTTTCGCCTGAATAAGTCAAGCAAGATAACTACTGGTTGCTCAATCCAATAATCCTCGTGGAATCTACTCTCACTCACCTGAGGTATTACTTGGACGACCCGGTGTACTTGCCAGCAAAGTTGTGCGAGTTCTAATTTCACGCACCAATTAGCTGTTCCACTTTCTTGTTTTTACCGTTGTCCAATTAGCAGTTCTTCCCACTCTTTTGAAAGTGAGTCAAGAAGCTGAAGAGCTTTTGACTTTACAAGAGAATATCTGAACAAGTGTACTATCTCCTAATTATCGATTTTCATGAAGGGTTGTTGTTTTATAAGGGAAAAATTTGGGTGCTAGACTTCGAAAATTTAAGGGAGCTTCTCCTCCATTAGTTCCATTCGGTAGTTACATCGGGACATGCGTGGTGGCATCTTAAAGTCCTATAAAGGTGTGGGGGAGTTATTTTTTTGGCCGGAAATGCAACAGGATGTTATCCGCTTCATTGATTGCTGCGGAGAGTGCCATTGCACCAAGTACATTACTTCTAAACATCAAAGACTGTTGCAACCTCTTCCTATTCCTGTTCAGCCTTGGGATGATTTAAGCATGCATTTCATCACCAAATTGCCAAACTCAGTCGACTTCACTGTCTTCTTCGTGGCAGTGGATAGATTCACCAAAATAGTTCGCACTGTGCCTTTTAAAACTTCATTTACAACAAAGTTAGTTGCTCAAAAATTCATCACCATAATAGCACGCTATCATGGATTTCTAACCATGATTGGATCTGATGGCGGCTCATTATTCTTGAGCCACTTTTGAAAACACCTCTTACAAAGTTGAAGGACCAAGTTGCTCTACAATACGGTATACCATCCGTAAACCGATAGACAGATCAAGGTGGTTAATAGAACTCTTGACTAGTATCTGAGGGTATTCACTCATGCCTATCTGAATAAGTGGCCTGCTTATCTCACTTGGGCTGATTACTGCTATAATAACTCTTACCATTCCTCAATTGAAATAACTCCCTATGATGAGTTGTATTGTTACCAGTGTCGTTGCATTCCAGGTTATGCTAGCCGAGCTTCACGTGAGAAGACCTTCAAATCAGGTGATATGGTCCTTTTTAAAACTGCAACATTATAGGCAAGGCTCTGTGGTGGCCTGTGACCATCTAAAATCCGGTAAGTACTTTTATCGACCTTTTAAACAATTTCTTATAAATTAAAACTTCCCGAAGGCAGCGCCATCCACTATTACAAGGTTTTTGTTTATTTGTGGCAGTTTTTTCTCTTATTTGTGGAGGTTTATAACCCCCCCTCCCCACCAAATGGTTTGTGGGGGTTTCTAAAACCCTCAAAATTTGAGGTGCAACGAGGTCTTTTGTAGGGGTTTTGTGTATGTTTAGTGGGAGTTTTATATTGAACTTTTGTGACCATTTTAAATCACTTTCGTGGCAGTTTAAAACCCTACAAATTAATTTTTTTAATTTAACAAAAAATAACTATTTTGTGAGATTTTCATTAATTAATCTCATTTCATTTACATACTCTCAAATTAGAAATTTATTTTTTAATATCAAAATTTAAAAAATAAATCTTTTATAACACAATTTCTTAATATAAGACATAACTCTATATATAAAAAAAAAATTCTCAATGTCAATAGTTCCAAACATAATTGCATATGGTATTGTTCTACTTAACTATTAATGTTTTTTTAAGTAAGATAAAACAACAACTTCAATATTTTAATATCATCTAATTACATAAAAGTCTTAAATATTTGTCCTCGGATGTCCGTCGCTATCACGAGCTGATCTCCTAGCATCAAAGGGAGTAGTAGGCTCGCTTTCAGCATCATTAGCCTATATGTAAACATAACTAGGATTTAATTATAAAACAAATACACAAAAAAAGATGTAACTTTCTTAGAAAGCCTTTGTAAACCTCTGTATGTGAACCAAGCTGGGATGGACTTCCCTCACTCTGAGTTCCTATCAAGTGTTTGTCTAATACACACCAATAGATGTTAATCATGTCTATACAACCAAAGCAGACAACCAAATTTTATTGTCCCTTAAAATTTTGCATTGTTACATTGTATATCTTCATACACTTTATACAAGGGCAACACAACTAACAAATGGAGGTCATCCATGAAATTTTTGTCTCATTTTTACCAAACACGCCCTAAATGATTATTAGAAAGTATAAACTTAGATTGTACATCAATCCATCTGACGGAACTATTTGCATAAGAAAATTGACACATGTTAAAAGCACTCTATATATCTTTTTCAACGCCTTTGTTTTAGTGGCTAAGACTGAAGAATCTTCTTTAGCTATTCAACAAAATCTTAGCTTAAAATGTATACCTCTCCATTTATGTCTATCAATGGTAAATTAACGGATGAAAAGTGAGCCCTAGCCATAGCAGAGACCTGTGGCAACCTACTTGATAAATCCTAGCATCCTAGGTAAACCCCAGAGAAAGCAATTTCGGGGGGCAAAATGTTGCAAAAAAATACTGTGATTTGCTTTGCTACACTTAAAAATTTTCTGTGATTTAAGAACCTAGCAAATCCTCTATGTGTATAGCTCCTGAAATATTCCTGAAAGTTTGAATCAGTTTAATTCAGCACGAATGGCAGTGTCTCCAGACCCATATGCAATAGCATATCTCCATAAAAATTAGTAAACACACTCAAAAAGAAGTCTTAAGCACCAATTTGATTCAGGAATTACCATAAAATCACCATAAAATAAGATAATCTAATTAAGTTCAATACACAACTGTAAGCTTCAAAGTTAAGCCAATCCAATCAAAACAGATTAACATGGCTTGCTACCCGTAAATGAATCACAATTCTCATAAAAGATACAGGAAAAAAAATTCAAAAGGGTGTTATGAGGTAAAGCCAATGATTTTCAAACTAAATTAAGTTAACCTAGATTCAAAGGGCATAGATTTCAAATGGAAATAAATATACCGACCTGAAGAACTTTAGCATGTACGGACCTGAAGACGGCTTGTAAGATATTGAAAACGAAAGAAGGCTATGAAATCCGACAAGTCCATTATGTGAAGTAACCAAAAATCAAAGAACTCTTAGACAAAGAGGGAGAGAAAGAGAAAGAGGAGTTGTAGAAGTTTCAGTACAAAACCTCTGTAAACTAGTAATTACTAAAATAATACACTTCTTACTGTATCAAATACAAATGCTTAAATATCATTAATATTAAGTTATCCTTCTAGTGTAGTGACATCAATTAGAGAGTCAATCACCAATTGCTCTACAAGTAGTTATGATACTAAACTAAACCAATTAATGTTAATTTCTTCTACATTATTCTTTCCTCATCTATTTAGTAACGTGTACGAAATCGGTAATCATGTGAATAAACATATGATTAAACAAAGTCTAACATATATATTAACACAAATTATGATGATTCTAAACTTACAAGATCAGAGAACCTGAGTGAGGAATATAAAAATACAACTAAATATAGAGGTATAGTTGGTGGAGCATTAGAAACTAGAATGAGCCTTTACCTATCATCCACAACCAATCAAGACTAACCCTAGCAAATATGCCGGTTAAAAGAAACAGCACAAGCAAATTACCCAATGCATTTTGTTCAGGACCCTGCAAAACACAAACTCTCACAAGTTCAGAACACTAGTCTAAACTTCCACATATGTTTATTATAACATTATTACTTTATAAAGTGTAAGAGTGTAGAGTTGATAAAAATAAATGTATATAATAACTAATAGAAAGATATATATAACATAGTATTATATATAATAATTAATAGTGAAGAAGAGACCTTTTTGGTGAAGTAGAGAAGTAGAAATAGGAGAAGCAATGCTTCTGGTTGGAATTTGTTTGAACTTTCTTATTCCAACTTCAGTACAAAGCTCTGCCTCTGCTATTATTATTAGTGGCTGTCTTCTATATGAAATCTGCTCCAATAAATAAATACTATTAATTAATAACATCATCAGCACTAACAATTAATGAAATTTGTTTGGAGTCCCTCAACAATTCCTTCGAAACATAGTTACAATTATATCAAATCACCTAAAAAGAGTAGAGCAACCAGAGTTTATATTATGCATGAGGTTGATGCAAAAATAGGAGAAAAGGGTAGAAGTAAATGAGTAAGAAAAGAGATAGAAAGCTATTATGGTTGCATAATATAATACTCAATTCGCATAACTTAAAAGACAGCACAACATCACCAGAAATAAAATAAAGAAACTGTGAAACAGAGAATAAATAAAAGCATATTCAGACAAGCCAATGAAACATGAAGGAGAAAAGATTTGTGGTGGCCTCCAGTAGTAAATCTGGTTCAAACCCAAAATATTATTAGCATTGTTTAAGTAGTTAATGGTTAATTCAAAAAAAAAAAAATAAAGTTAGTGATTTTAATTTGCTCTAGTTGGCTATGTGATTATCCAAAGTCTGGTTAATATTAATTATAATGATTCAATTAAATTCCTTCAATATTCCTTTAAATAATAATAAAAGGGTTAAGTACCTTTTTCGTCCCTAAGGTTTGAGGTGAAAATCGAATTCGTCCCTGACCTTTCTTTGTTATTAAAATCATCATCAACGTTACAAATCGTTATAAAATTGTCCTTTTCTACTTCAATTTTATTGTTTTGACCAAATTACCCTTAACAATTAATAAAAATAATAAAAATAATATTAAAAAATAAAAACAAAAACACCCTACCCCAACTCCACACCCCAGTACCCCACCCTCATCCCCAATCTCAATTTTTGAGTTCTCTCCCCATCCCCTTCCTCCTAATCTCTTCGAATCCAAGAATGCTCATTCTTCTCTCACACGGCGTTGTTGCCTCCGATCCTCTCAAATCTCGATTTTTGCGAGCTATCAACGGCGGTGTCGTCGCTCTCCGACACTGCCACCACCGCTTCCACCGCCTGAACCGGTCCATCCAATATCTTCGCTCCCTCTGACTCCTTCCTCTGCACATGCTTCTTTTGCTCCGTTCCTAGCCTACTCCGCGAGCACATAGTTCTAGGCCTGTTCACCATCGATTACCTTCGCAGACTCGCTTTCGGCACCAATATTGAAACCTTGAGCCCTGACCCTCTGCCTTCTAGAGGTCGTGCGCTCCCACATCTCCGCCATCGCGAGGTCTACGGGATCTTCACATGCAACCGCATCCTCTTTAACCACGCGCAAGATCACACGGGCCGTTGGCCGAATCAAGAGAGAAAGCTCTTCTTGTCAGCGTCGAGCTCCATCACCCACAACTGCGATAGCGCCAGCACCAACAGTAGTAGGTTCCGCACTGTCACTTCTTTCCTCCTCTTTTTGTACTTCCTTTTTTATTTTTTTTATTTTTGGAGAACATAAAAAATTTCTGTTGTTGCTGATTTTGGATCTGAAGTTGCAGCTGATGATGATTGTTGAATTGTTAAATCTAAAATTTTTGTTGATTTTTTTGTGGTTCTTGTTGTTGAATTGGCTGAAAATGCTAAATTTTTTGTTGCTGTTGTTGAATTTGAATGTTGTTGTTGCCAAATTTGGTTTTTGTTTAAGGAGAGAAGAAGAATTGGAGTTTGGGAAGGGAGAGTTTGAAGATAGTAGGAGGAACAGGATGGTGAGGGAACAGGGAAGAGAGACTAGGGATGAGGGTGGGATACTGGGGTGTGCGGTTGTTTTGTTTTTATTTTTTTAATATTATTTTTATTATTTTTATTAATTGTTAAGGGTAATTTGGTCAAAAAAATAAAATTAAAGTAGAAAATGACGATTTTATAATGTTTTGTAACATTGAGGATTATTTTAATAACAAAAAAAGATCAGGAATGAATTTGATTTTCACCCCAAACTTTAGGGATAAAAAAAAGACCTTAATGCATAATAAAACATGTCATAAAGAGTAATAAATCCTTTATTTAAGAGGTATTTAGCTAGAATTCACTTATAAATAATAGGATAATTGAAGTTAATATATATACTACAAAAGAAATTCTGTAGAACTTAGTTTATTTATTCATTCATTATCTTTTAAAAAAATATCAAACTATTTAAATAGATGTTGCTATCACATGAATATTATTTCAATTAGCATATATTAGGTTGTGTATATATAATATATATTCCTAATGATCTATTTATTGTGTCCATATATAAAATAATATTCCTAATAATAACTTAGGTAGCTAGTATTTCCATGGTTTGAACACAAGGTTGGTGCAAGCATCATCCAAAGTAGTAGAGTTTCTGCAAATCTTTTAACATGAAAACATGAAATTGTGACAAGAATGAACAAGTAAAAGCATATTCAGATAAGTTATTTTCATTTCTAATTCTATTTCAATTTACATGACGCCGCACAATGATAAAATTTCATAATCATGAGTCTAGTTAATGTAATAACCAAATGGCAATTGCTTCATTGTCGAAACAAGTATGGTATTAGGCACCAATTTAACATATTTAAATTATATTGGAACTTCAAAGAAGCAGAAAAATAGAGACAAGTGAAATATGGAGAAGAAAAAGAATACCAGTGACAACTTGAAGGAGAAAATAGATCTAAAACAATGGCTTGATTCAGAAGCTTTCAACCGTAGATATCTCTTATAAAGGATTTATGAACTCGCACCACCCCCTTGAACGAATATGAGAGGAATGAAAAAAGCCCAGCTCCCTAACCTAATGCGGCATCGGGTTTGGACCGCAGGGAACCGTAGCATGGGAGGACATTTAAACCTTTTGCAGCAGAAGAAGGGGCCATATCAGTCGGCTTGCCAATCAATTAAATCACTTTCCTTAGTCGACAATGGAGCTACTCCTAATCCGTACTTTAGCAGAGTTTCTTCTATTGAGTTGATCGTCCCACCTAGACTTTCACGCCAACTGTATCACAGCCAGATATGACGGATAAACTTGATCAATTGGAAAAGGTCTGATACTTCGACAGTAACTGATGAACTGATAATTTATATGCTTTTTGACATTGTTTTTAGGTAGTTTTTAGTATGATTTAGTTAGTTTTTAGTATATAATTATTAGTTTTTATGCAAAAATCACATTTCTGGACTTTACTATGAGTTTGTGTATTTTTTTTGTGATTTCAGGATACTTGGCTGGGCGTTTAACGCCCAAGGAGGTAGCCAAGTGGGCGTTAAACGTCAGAATGGATACCATTCTGGGCGTTAAACGCCAGAATTGATACCATTCTGGGCGTTTAACGCCAGGATAGCACCAAGGAGGTAGTTTTGTTTTCAATTCAAATCTTTTTCAATTTTTCAAGTTTTAAAACTAATTTTTTAAAATCTTATCTTTTTCATATCCTCTCTTATCAATCATATCTTTTTCAAAATCAAATCTTTTTCCTTTTTCTTTTAATATTTTCGAAAATCCTTGCTAACAATTAATGTTGTGATTCAAGAATTTCAAGTTTGTTACTTTCTTGTTAAGAAAGTTTCAATGTTTGAATTTTAGAATCATATATTTTAATTTCTTGTTAGTCAAGTCATCAGTTTTAAAAAAAATTAAATCTTTTTCAACCATATCTTTTCAATCATATCTTTTTAAATCATATCTTTTTAAATTTTGATTTCAAAAATTTTTTCTAACTTCTTATCTTTTCAAAATTATTACCAAATCTTTTTCAACTAATCATTATTTCTTATCTTTTCAAACCCACCTAACCACTTTTTCAAAAATCTTTTTAATTAACCAATTATTTTAATTTTAATATTCGAATTTCTTCTCTCTCCCATCTCTTTCTATTTAAAGACTAACACTTCTCCTCAATTAGCAATTCGGACTCTATCCTTCTTTATAAGTTCGAATTCCTCTCACTACCTCATCCTTCTATTGTTCTTTTCCTCTGACACATCAATGAATCTCTATACTGTGACATAGAGGATTCCATACTTTCTTTGTTTTCTTCTCTTTCATATGAGTAGGAATAAAGATAAAGGCATTCTTGTTGAAGCTGATCCTGAACCTGAAAGGACTCTGAAGAGGAAGCTAAGAGAAGCTAAAGCACAACTCTCTGGAGAGGACCTAACAAAAATCTTCGAAAAAGAATAAGACATGGCAGCCAAAAATAACACCAATGCCAACAATGCAAGGAAGGTGCTTGGTGACTTTACTGCACCAACTCCCGACTTCTATGGGAGAAGCATCTCTATTCTTGCCATTGGAGCAAACAACTTTGAGCTTAAGTCTCAATTAGTTTCTCTGATGCAACAGAATTGCAAGTTTCATTGACTTCCATTGGAAGATCCTCATCAGTTCTTGGCTGAATTTTTGCAAATCTGTACAATGTTAAGACCAATGGAGTTGATCCCGAGGTCTACAGACTTATGCTTTTCCCTTTTGCTGTAAGAGACAGAGCTAGTATATGGTTGAACTCACAACCTAGAGACAGCCTGAACTCCTGGGAGAAGCTAGTCAATGCATTCTTAGCTAAATTCTTTCCACCTCAAAATATGAGTAAGCTTAGAGTGGAAGTTCAAACCTTCAAACAGAAGGAATGTGAATCCCTCTATGAAGCTTGGGAAAGATACAAGCAATTGATTAGAAGGTGTCCTTTTGACATGCTTTCAGAATGGAGCATCATAGGTATCTTCTATGATGGTCTGTCTGAGTTATCCAAGATGTCATTGGGCCATTCTGCAGGCGGATCTATTCATCTGAAAGAAAACACTTGCAGAAGCCCAGGAACTCATTGAAATGGTTGCAAATAACCAGTTCATGTACACTTTTGAAAGAAATCTTGTGAACAATGGGACAACACAGAAGAAAGGAGTTCTTGAGATTGATACTCTGAATGCCATATTGGCTCAGAACAAAATATTGACTCAGCAAGTCAATATGATTTCTTAGAATCTGACTGGATTGCAAGCTGTATTGCCTCATCTAAAGAAAAAGCTTATGACCCTGAGAATCCTGCAATGGAAGAGGTGAATTACATGGGAGAACCATATGGAAACACCTACATTTCTTCATGGAGGAATCACCCAAATTTCTCATGGAAAGATCAACAGAAGCCTCAACAAGGCTTCAATAACAATAATGGTGGGAGAAACAAGTTTGGCAACAGCAAACCTTTCCCATCATCTTCTCAGCAACAGACAGAGAATTTTGAGCAGAGTCTCTCTGGCTTAGCAAACATAGTCTCTGATCTATCTAAGACCACACTAAGTTTCATGAATGAAACAAGATCCTCCATTAGAAATTTGGAGGCACAAGTGGGTCAGATGAGTAAGAAGGTTACTGAAACTCCTCCTAGCACTCTCCCGAGCAATACAGAAGAAAATTTCAAGAGAGAGTGCAAGGCCATAACCATGACCAACATGGTCGAGCCTGGAGAGAGTGAGGAGGACGTGATTCCCAGTGAGAAAAACCTCATGGGATGCCCTCTAAATGAAAAGGAGTTCCCTCTTGAGGAACCAAAGGAATCTGAGGCTCATACAGAGACCATAGAGATTCCATTGAACCTACTTCTGCCATTCATGAGCTCTAGTGAGTATTCTTCCTCTGAAGAGGATGAAGACATTACCGAAGAGCAAGTTGCTAAGTACCTTGGAGCAATCATGAAGCTGAATGCCAAGTTATTTGGTAATGAGACTTGGGAGGATGAATCCCCCTTGCTCATCAATGAACTAAGTGCATTGGCTCAGGTGAAGATACCTCAAAAGAAAGAGGATCCCGGAAGGTTCTGAATACCCTGTACCATAGGCACCATGACCTTTGAAAAGGCTCTGTGTGACCTGGCGTCAGGCATAAACCTCATGCCACTCTCTGTAATGGAGAAACTGGGAATCTTTGAGATACAAGCTGTAAGAATCTCACTAGAGATGGCAAACAAATCACAGAAACAGGCTTATGGACTTGTAGAGGATGTCTTGGTAAAGGTTGAAGGCCTTTACATCCCTGCTGACTTCATAATCCTAGACACTGGGAAGGACGAGGATGAATCCATCATCCTCGGCAGACTCTTCCTAGCCACAGCAAAAACTGTGATTGATGTTGACAGAGGAGAGTTGGTCCTTCAAGTGAATGAGGACTACCTTGTGTTTAAGGCTCAAGGATCTCCTTCTGTACACATGGAGAAAAAGCATGAAAAGCTTCTCTCAATACAGAGTCAACCAAAGCCCCCACATTCAAACTCTAAGTTTGGTGTTGGAAGGCCCCAACCAAACTCTGAATATCTGTGAAGCTCCATGAGAGCTCACTGTCAAGCTATTGACATTAAAGAAGCGCTTATTGGGAGGCAACCCAATTTTTATTTATCTATGTTAAATTTCCATTTCCCATTGTTATTTTATGTTTTCTTTAGGTTGATGATCATGTGGAGTCATAAAAACAACTACAAAAATCAAAGCAAACTCAAAAACAGCATTAAAAATAGCACACCCTGGAGGAGGAGCTTACTGGCGTTTAAATTCTAGTAAGGGTAGCAGAATGGGCGTTAAACACCCAGTCTAGCACCATTATGGGCGTTTAACGCCAGAAAAGGGCACCAGACTGGCGTTTAATGCCAGAAAAGGGCACCAGACTGGCGTTTAATGCCAGAAAAGGGCACCAAGTTGGCGTTCAACACCAGAAAGGGAAGAAAAACTGGCGTTAAACGCCAGAAATAGGCAGCAACCTGGCATTTAACGCTAGGATTAGCACTCAAAGGGCATTTACACGCCAGAATGGTGCAGGGATGAGAAATCCTTGACACCTCAGTATCTGTGAACCCCACAGGATCCCCACCTACCTCAACTTACTCTCTCTCTTCTTCACACATTCCAATAACACCCTTCCCCAAATACCCCTCACCAATCAACTCCATTGCTCTTCCCCAATACCCTTCACCAATCACCTCCATCCACTCTTCCCCAAACACCCCACCTACCCTACCATTCAAAATTCAAAAACTTTCCCTTCCAACCCAACCCTCACACACGGACACCCCTCTCTTCCACTCCTATATAAACCCATCATCACTCCTTCATTTTCATACATCATACACACTTCTCCCCTCCTTGGCCGAACCTTTCTTCACTCTCCTTCTCCTCCATTTCTTCTTCTTCTCCGTCCTTCTTTCTTCCTTTGCTCGAGTACGAGCAAACTTTTTAAGTTTGGTGTGGTAAAAGCATTGCTTTTTATTTTTTCATAACCATTTATGGCACCTAAGGCCGGAGAAACCTCTAGAAAAAGGAAAGGAAAGGCAAAAGCTTCCACCTCCAAGTCATGGGAGATGGAGAGATTTATCTCAAAGGTCCATCAAGACCACTTCTATGAAGTTGTGGCCAAGAAGAAAGTGATCCCTGAGGTTCCTTTCATGCTCAAGAAGAATGAGTATCCAGAGATCCAACATGAGATTCGAAGAAGAGGTTGGGAAGTTCTCACCAACCCCATTCAACAAGTCAGAATCTTAATGGTTCAAGAGTTCTATGCTAATGCATGGATCACTAAGAACCATGATCAAAGTGTGAACCCGAACCCAAAGAATTGGCTTACAATGGTTCGAGGAAAATACTTAGATTTCAATCCGAAAAATATAAGGTTGGCATTCAACTTGCCAATGATGCAAGGAGATGCACGCCCCTACACTAGAAGGGTCAACTTTGATCAAAGGTTGGACCAAGTCCTCATGGACATATGTGTGGAAGGAGCTCAGTGGAAAAGAGACTCCAAAGGCAAGCCGGTTCAATTGAGAAGGCATGACCTTAAACCCGTGGCTAGAGGATGGTTGGAATTCATCCAACGTTCCATCATTCCTACTAGCAACCGATCCAAAGTGACTGTAGATCGGGCTATCATGATCCATAGCATCATGATTGGAGAGGAAGTGGAAGTTCATGAGATCATACCTTTAGAACTGTACAAAGTGGCTGACAAGCCCTCCACTTTGGCAAGGTTAGCCTTTCCTCATCTCATTTGTCACCTATGCAGTTTAGCTGGAACTGTCATAGAGGAAGACACCCTCATTGAAGAGGACAAGACCATCACTAAAAAGAGAATGGAGCAAATAAGAGAGCCCACTCATGGACCTCAATAAGAGCATGAGGAAGTCCCTCATCAAGAAATCCCTAAGATGCCTCAAGGGATGCATTTTCCTCCACACAACTATTGGGAGCAACTCAACACCTCTTTGGGAGATTTGAGTTCCAATATGGAGCAACTAAGGATGGAGCACCAAGAGTACTCCATTATCCTCCATGAAATTAGAGAGGATCAAATAGCCATGAGGGAAGAGCAACAAAGGCAAGGAAGAGACATAGAGGAGCTCAGGCGTTCCATTGGATCTTCAAGAAGAACTAGCCGCCATCACTAAGGTGGACTCGTTCTTGATTTCCTTGTTCTTATCTTTCTGTTTTTCGATTTTTATGCTTTATGTTTCATCTATGTTTGTGTCTTCATTATATGATCATTAGCGTCTAGTGTCTATGTCTTAAAGCTATGAATAATTCCATGAATCCTTCACCTTTCTTAAATGAAAAATGTGCCTAATTACAAAAGAACAAGAAGTACTTGGATTTCAAATTTTATCTTGAAATTAGTTTAATTATTTTGATGTGGTGGCAATAATTTTTGTTTTCTGAACGAATGCTTGAACAGTGCATATTTTTTATAGTGAAGTTTATGAATGTTAAAATTGTTGGCTCTTGAAAGAATGATGAACAAAGAGAAATGTTGTTGATAATTTGAAAAATCATGAAATTGATTCTTGAAGCAAGAAAAAGCAGTGAAAAAAAATATGACAAAAAAAAAAGAGAGAGAGAAGAAAGAAAAAGCAAGCAGAAAAAGCCAATAGCCCTTTAAACCAAAAGGCAAGGCTAAAGAGGATCCAAGGCTTTGAGCATTAATGGATAGGAGGGCCTAAAGGAATAAAATTGAGGGCCCAAAGGAATAAAATCCTGGCCTAAGCGACTGAATCAAGCTGTCCCTAACCATGTGCTTGTGGCATGCAGGTCCAAGTGAAAAGCTTGAGACTGAGTGGCTAAAGTCGTGATCCAAAGCAAAAAGAGTGTGCTTAAGAACTCTGGACACCTCTAACTGGGGATTTTAGCAAAGCTGAGTCACAATCTGAAAAGGTTCACCCAGTTATGTGTCTGTGACATTTATGTATCTGGTGGTAATACTGGAAAACAAAGTGCTTAGGGTCACGGCCAAGACTCATAAAATAGCTGTGTTCAAGAATCAACATACTGAACAAGGAGAATCAATAACACTATCTAAATTCTGAGTTCCTATAGATGCCAATCATTCTGAATTTCAAAGGATAAAGTGAGATGCCAAAACTGTTCAGAAGCAAAAAGCTACTAGCGCCGCTCATCTAATTGGGACTAAGTTTCCTTGATATTGTGAGATTCATTGTATATTCTCTTTTTTTTATTCTATTTCGTTTTCAGTTGCTTGGGGACAAGCAACAATTTAAGTTTGGTGTTGTGATGAGCGGATAATTTATACGCTTTTTGGCATTGTTTTTAGGTAGTTTTTAGTATGATTTAGTTAGTTTTTAGTATATAATTATTAGTTTTTATGCAAAAATCACATTTCTGGACTTTACTATGAGTTTGTGTGTTTTTTGTTTTTTTTTTGTGATTTCAGGTATTTTCTGGCTGAAATTGAGGGACCTGAGCAAAAATCTTATTCAGAGGCTGAAAAAGGACTGCAGATGCTATTGGATTCTGACCTCCCTGCACTCAAAATGGATTTTCTGGAGCTACAGAAGCCCAATTGGCGCGCTCTCAATTGCGTTGGAAAGTAGACATCTTGGGCTTTCCAGCAATTTATAATAGTTTATACTTTGCCCGAGATTTGATGGCCCAAATTGGCGTCAAAACGCCGGTCAGAGACTCTTTTCTGGCGTTAAATTCCAGAACTGGTGTAAAAGCTCGAGTTAAACGCCCAAATTGGCACTAGAGCTGGCGTTTAACTCCAAGAAAAGCTTATGCACGTGGAAACTTCAATGCTCAGACAAAATACACACCAAGTGGGCCCCGGAAGTGGATTTCTGAATCATTTACTTATTTCTGTAAACCCTAGGTTACTAGTTCACTATAAATAGGACCTTTTACTATTGTATTTTCATCTTTTGATCATCTTTGATCTTGGGATCAGGTCTTTGAACCCTTTTTTGATTGTTTCATGTTATTTGGGAGGTATGACCATTCGGCCATGTCTAGACCTTGTTCTTATGTATTTTCAACGGTGGAGTTTCTACACATCATAGATTAAGGTGTGGAGCTCTGCTGTTCCTCATGAATTAATGCAAAGTACTATTGTTCTTCTATTCAATTCGCGCTTATTCTTATTCTAAGATATTCACCCGTACTTCAACCTGATGGATGTGATGATCCGTGACACTCATCATCATCCTCCCTTATGAACGTGTGCCTGAAACCACTTCTGTTCTATCTGTGAGAGCTTGAGTGTGTATCTCTTGGCCTCCTGGTTCACGACGCATGGTTGCCTCTCCTGACAACAGAGTCTTCCATTCCGTGAGATCAGAGTCTTCGTGGTATAAGCTAGAATTAATTGGCAGCATTCTTGAGAGCCGAAAAGTCTAAACCTTGTCTGTGGCATTTCGAGTAGGATCTGGGATGGGATGACTGTGACGAGCTTCAAACTCGCGAGTGTTGGGCGCAGTGACAGTGCGCAAAAGGATCAATGGATCTTATTCCGATATGATCAAGAACTGACAGATGATTAGCCATGCGGGAAATTGTAGAGTACCATTTTCACTGAGAGGATGGATGGTAGCCATTGACAACGGTGATCCACCTACATACAGCTTGCCATGGAAAGGAGTATGAATGATTGGATGAAGGCAGCAGGAAAGTCGAGATTCAGGAGGAACAAAGCTTCTCCATACGCTTATATGAAATTTCCACCAATGAATTGCATAAGTATCTCTATCTTATTTTATGTCTTATTCAGCTTTTAATTTTTAAAACCCCATAACCATTTGAATCTGCCTGACTGAGATTTACAAGGTGACCATAGCTTACTTCAAGCCGACAATCTCCGTGGGATTGACCCTTACTCACGTAAGGTATTACTTGGATGACCCAGTGCACTTGCTAGTCAGCTGCACGGAATTGTGTATCACGATTTCGTGTACCAGTAACACACTACCCTTTTAGATAGAGAGAGCCTTTATCCAGATCTAGAGATAGGGACGGCCCTTCTCCAGGAGAAGGAGGAATCACATTATCCCCCGTCTCGAAGGACGAGCCCAGCTGTGTGGAATAGGTAGGCGTCGACCGATTCACGCTGAACGCCGAACCATCCCCTGAAAGCATAGAAAGGATTACACCTCTACGCTTGCTCGAATATTCAACTCAAAGCCCACCCACTTGCTTATCATAATTAGTAGATTAAGGTTTTCCTTAACCTTATACCATTCGATGGTCGTTAGCTAAATTGCTAAGACATAGTGAAACTTGCCTAAATGGTAGGGTTTCACTTGTTGTTTTTACAGCGGCAATGATGGTAAAAGCTGCGGCAATAACAGTGGCAAAAATTGCAGCAGCAACCATAGCTACAGAGCAACCAAATCTGAAGCCATAATGTTGATAGAGGAGGTGGCACGACTTATGAGCTTCCTACGACAACTGTAGCGGCAATGACGGCGGATCCGCGACTGAAACAATAGTTACACCGACAGTAGAGAATTTATGATTTTGTCGATCGTCATTCTCTTCTCTCCTCTCTACCACGGTGATGAGTTTTGAAAACTCAATAGTATGTAAAAGAGGGTTTTTTTGGGGGTTAAGTTTAAATTTTATAAATTAACTATTAGAGGGAGTTTTATAAATTACCATAAATAAAATATATTTTGGAAATTTTTAAAAATTTCTCCTAAAAAATTCTCTCAATTAAATATAAATCTTGTAGTGCACCCTGTATTCCATGTCTCTTTGTCGAAAGAATACAAGAGTGAGCCTTTTAGCAGTGTTGTTGTTCTTGATCTTCCTCTGTCACTCTCATATGAATCGCTGTTGGTAGCGATCATTAATAGTCTAATTCTAGAGATTGATTATGAGACTAAGGAGGTGCAAGTCTTGATTGAATGGCAGGGGAGTCCTCACGAGGAGGCCACTTGGATGAGCTGGGTAGATCTTTCTCGGATGCTCTCTAATGAAGACTTTGAGCACAAGGTTATTATAAAAGAGTGAGTGATTGATGCAAGCCTAATGATTGGCACTAGCTCTGGCCCAACAAAGGAAGTTGGAAGTGAACAAGAAATAGTTGGACTGAATGAGATAGCAGCAGAGCAAAAGAGAAAAAGAGCAAAAGAGTGAAGAGACCACCAGTATGAATGAAGAACTATAAAGTGTAAAATAAGAATGGTACACAGAAATAATTTTCTGGTGATGATAGCACGCAGAGTTAGTTACGTAACAACTTAGTCGAAAAATGATTTAAACTGAGAAAAGAAAAATAATAGAAGATATGAAAGAAATACAATGTTAGGGTGGAGTCATTTACTTCATTCTCTTCTCATTGATAATTCATATACACCACGATTCTTACTGAAATTCATTTGGTTATGTGAATTGTTTGTGAAATTGTCTCCGCTGGCCAGGGCTAACAAACACCTTCAACAATTTTGAGAATCTTAAATTATAGCCCTTTGCTTCTCTGCCGTCATTTATAGGGTTAGGATTTAGAATTTTTTAATATATATATATATATATAATATGAGTATTTTAGTCATTTTTTATAATAAGGGTATTGCAGTCATTTTTTATAAATAATAATATTAATTTAGACCGATTCAAGATTTGATTCACTATTTTTTCGGTCAAATTAATTTGTCTGCCTAATTTTGACAAAAATAACACGATTCAATCGATTACATGTGTTAAATTTTAATTTATAGAAAGCATCTTTAAAAAGATACGTTTTAAATGTCTTTGTTAGAAACAAGAGACTAAACTAAAGAAATTATTTGTGTATTATTGAGTGTATTCAAGTTGTGTGGAATGATACAATATAAAAGGGGATTTATAGGTGCTAAAAGAATCGTAATAATAAAGACGTAATATCCTATAATAAATATTCAGATATGTTAAATGATATTAATTGATCCTAATTATATTCTAACATCCCCTCAAACTCAAGTGACAACTTGAGTTTGAAACTTATTGAAAATAACGAAATAAAAAATGCAACAACTGATAGAACGGGTGCAGACAGAATTGTTGAAAAGAAGCGCAGATGGAACTGCCGCTGTCTGAAGGACCGCAGACGAAACTGGCAGAAGGAAGCGCAGACGGAACTGCCACAAGAAAACACAGACAAAATTGTCACAAGAAAACGCAGACGAAACACAGACGGAACTACCACGAGGAAACGTAGACGGAACTGCCGAAAGAGTACAAAAACTATATGATTTCTCCATGAGAATACGTAAGCAGCGGATAACAATAGTGTCTGATCATTCGACTCGGAAAAGCACAAAATTAAACGGACAGAATAGGCTAGTCGGTGAGATGAAAAAGCATCAAATGAGCGAAAAAGGTAAGGAAAAATGACATAGAGAAAAAATGCAAAAAACTAAGGTGATTTCATTAGATGAAAAACAACATATCCTCTTCAAGGAGAATATTATGGTTCTGATACCATATTAGAAAGTAAGAGAGGGAATAATAGAAAAAAAAGTTTGTTTATATTCAAGTTGTGTGGAATGATACAATATAAAAGAATATTTATAGGTGCTAAGAAAATCGTAATAATAAAAACGTAATATCTTATAATAAATATTCAAAATAAAAAAAGAAAAGATATAGTTTCATTGTCATAAGCAATGATTCATGTTTATATGACGATAATAAAGCAATATAATAATTTGCAATAATTTGCAACTTACGTGGCTAAACAAAATCTCTATCTGTCCCTGAATTTTCAATTAATCAAATGATTGTTTTAAATTATAGCTGCATTATAAGTAGAAGCGACTAAAGAAAGCAGAAAAAGCAAAATAATGAATTGAGTTACTTGTTTGAGAAGCACAGAAAATGACCCAATGGAGGAGTA
>NC_029777.3:74246188-74247003 GCF_000817695.3 Arachis duranensis
AGACACCAAAAAAATTTTAATAAATATTTAACTATAGATAGTATATATAATTATAAATGTTAAATTTAAAAAATAATTTTAAATTATTATCTATTTAATATTACAACAAAATAAATATGAATAAGAAAGATTAGAGGAGAATGAGGTGCATATATATTAGAGAGTTTAAAGAATAAAAGAATATATATTAATTCTATATCACTCACTATTACATACAAACATATGATACATATACATAGTTGATACATATTATTTATTTAATTTTTCTAAAAAAATAAAAAAATAATATTTTCATGTATTATATATACTATTTTAAATAAACTATATTTAGACAAATATTTGATAAAAAAAAATTATATTATATATAATAATATTTTTAACAAAAGTAGTTAGTTAAGTATTGAATATAATAATCTAGTTATTTATTAAGTAATATAAAATAAAATTTAATTATTTTATATTTTTATGTTACAGTTTAAAATATCATTTTAGTATAATTTTTTAATATTATAAAAAAAAATTTACATAATAATTAATTTTAATGAATAAAAAATATTTATATATTTATATTTTTAATTACGTAAGTTTGATTAGTTTATGTCTTACTAATAAAATATAAATAAATATATAATGTGATAGACATGTATTTAGAATTATATTATTTATTCTGTTTTTCTAAAAAAATTAAAAAAATTAATATTTTTATGTATTATATCTAATATTTTAAATAAATTATATTTTTGAAATATTTTGATGAAACATTATTTTATATAATAATATCTTTAATAAAAGTTAGTTAATAAATTTTGAATATA
>NC_029777.3:74247580-74288508 GCF_000817695.3 Arachis duranensis
AATATTAACCTTTTTATTTTTTAAAATTTTTTTAAACGAAATAAATAATATATTATTAGATATATTTTGTATCTAATAAACATAGCATATCCAATAAATACATAATTTTTGTGCTAACTAAATTACAGGAAGGTTAAGTTAAATAAATTAATCCACACTTGTCGCACATGCATTTTTAATTTCACACTCATCAGTTATATACATGCGAAACAGTTTACCTTTTTTTTCAATAACCTAAAATTTAAATCATCGCTCTAATTAATCCTTGAATGCTGTGGTAGTCATCAATTAAAAGTATATTTTTGCTTCATGTTTTAGATCCCTAACCATGCATGGTTGAAAGTTTGAAACGTAACTCTGGAGCGTAGTCATTGATTGGGTGGTCGTAACGGTGTTTAATTTCAAACAAAATTAATCCAATCCAAATTAAGAAGTAATCAAAACTTCAATAATAATTTAGATTTAAGTGGATTGTATATATTCTTAACAAACCACATAAATGGAATCCGGGATATATGCTTCAAAACTGGTCTATCCAATTTAATTTATATTGCATAATATAATATAATATAATATTATTTTATTACCAACTTTAACATTGTGTTTATAATATATTTAATTATATTAAATTTTATTGTAAAAGAGAAAAGCCCTGCATACAAGTCATTAGGGCTTGTATGCTTTACAAGTTAATTAACGAATAAACCCCAAAAACGCGATGCAAGGTCTATATTCTTCTTCTTCTTTCTCTTCCTCTTTTTTTTCTTTTCTTTCATTTCTTGCCTTCTCTTTCTCCTTCTTCTTTTTCTTGCTGCACGTTCTTCTTCCTCTTCCTCTTCTTCTTCTTTTCTTTCGTTTCTTGTTTTCTCTTTCTCGTTCTTCTTCTTCTTTCACGTTCTTCTTCCTCTTCCTCTTCTTCTTCTTTTGTTTCGTTTCTTGCCTTCTCTTTCTCTTTCTTATTCTTCTTGTTGCACGTTCTTCTTCCTCTTTCTGTTCTTCTTCTTCATTTACGTGCTTTTCTCTTTGTTTTCTTTCTTCGTTATTCTCGATTTCCATTTTTTTTACATCAACCTCTGAAATCGTTTTTGAAGAAGAAGAAGTAGCAGAAGATGAGGAGGAGAAAGAGAAAGAGTTCTGAAATATGCATAAGGTGTACTTCAACGAATTTTGGGTGTATTTCTTAAATCCTCTGGGTGTATTTTTGTAATCCTTTTGGTGTATTTTTGTAATCCTTTGTGTGTATTTCTATAATTGTTCGGGTGAATTTATGTAACTGTTTGAGTGTATTTCTGTAATCATTTGGGTGTATTTCTGTAATCGTTGGAGTGTATTTCTGTAATCGTTTGGGTATATTTCTGAAGTTTCATTATCTTCAAATTTGGTAAGAAAATTGTTTTCATGGAGGAAGACGAAAAAGAGTCATTCATAATGCATGGTGAGTAGCGTGCTTTGAAAACAGGAAGCTGTTGAATAACGTGTGTTTTATTTACTCTTGAATGTGGAAGTGTGTAATGCGTTAATTAAGTGTAATGCGTGTGTTTTATTGAACTTGTAAGACTTATAAGCCAAAAAAATTTGTATGTATAGCAGATCTTATTGTAAAAATTATGTATTACTGTTAGTTAATATTTTAGGAATGTGAAACGAAATTTATCTATTTATTTATTTTATCAACTTGTTGCTATTTTTAATACTTATTTTAAAAAAAAAGGAATAAACATATATTGATCGAAATTGCATCGTAAATTCTCCCATTACGTTAATTTTAGTGTTTATGAAACCGTAATGTCAGATAGTCAAAAAGTGATGTATAATATAAAAATATTAAAAGAGAATTTCATTCTCTTAATAATAAACGTGTAAATAACATATATTTTTTTATTATTTATATTTTTCTAAACGCTTAGTGTCGTTAATATCTTTTCTAAAATCAATTTTAGTTTCTCTTAAATCAAATTTTTAACATTTTTCCATCACATTCTTACTTATTAAAATATAATTTCTCTTCAAAAAAATTAATATCCAAAAAATTCATCATAGTAAATTTAGTAAGACATCTATATTTCTCTATAATCCCACAAAAAAAAAAGAACGAAAGAAACAGAAAAAAATAAAATCCAAATCTTTATAATTGGGACATCACATTACATTATCTTTTACTCATAAAAGTATGTTATATTATTTATTTGTATATTCTAATAAACTGATATAAAAATACTTTATTATCAGCTGTTGCATGTGTTTAGATTGAATAAAAAAAATGAAATTTTTAATCTTTATTCTGCATCGAGGGATTTACGGAAAAGGAAATACTGTCGCGTCTTAATTTTCTGGTTGGATAAACGGTATTTTGTGGGTGGAGATGATGAGTTAGTTACAAACTTATAGAAATCTATGGTGATATTTCAAAGTGGCATTGGCCCTGTATTCGGTAATTTGTTCAACCACTTTAGACTGTTCTTTGATCTTTTTTATCGGTGGTTTGTTGCATACAATGCACACATTGATTCATAATTTGATATTTTATTTTATTTTAACTGTTTTTTATTTGCTAGTTTGCTTGTTACGTGGTGTGTTTTGACATTATCATATATGTATGCCTATATATGTAAACGGTCTACACACTTTAGCTTTTATTTTTCAAGCTTTTATAAATAATAGAGTAATAAAATAGATCATATATAACTAAATTATAATTTTAACTCTCACTTTATGTGAATAGTGACATTTAAATTTGTATTTTAGAGATTAATAATGTTAATGTATCAATTAAAAAGTAGCCATTGAATTTAAGTTGGTTAAAAATTATGCATTAGTTCATTATTTTATTTAGAGTGGATCTTTTATCTTTATGAGTATGATCATGACAATTATTGAAATACTGACAATTGAACTTAGTATAATTACAATTCTGACTTGCTTAAGAAGATCTTTGTATTGGTTAAATAGCATCAATTTATAACTTTTACATCATGAATGTTATGCTAGTTATATTAAGTAAAAATGTTATTGTAGCTATTTTAGTAAAAAAAAATTTTGAGATATTATATTTAAATTAAATGGTTGACTTAAGTATATATCTGTATTGCTTATGATCATGATCAGGTGTTCAAAAAATAAGTATTAAAAATAGTTCTTATTAATAGCAAAAAAGATACATATAAGCGTAACACTCCGAAAAGAGGATGGTCAAAAAAATTTGATAGACCAAAAAAGATATATTAAATGGTTAGGGGTGAATTAACAAAATATTAATTTTGAGTACTTGTTACATAAATAATAGACTAATAAGCTAAATTAACTCGGGATTTTGTGCGTTAATAGTAAATGTTAATACCAAATTTCTCTTTGGTTATCACTGTGTGCTGATTATGATCGTCTATGTAAAAAATATTGGTCTTTAGGTGCTTGCCATGTTACGCGACTTCAGTTATGAAGCATTTAAGTTTAGAAGCGGGCGAAGAAAAAATGAAGGAGGTTGAGAACATGGGCTTTGCCTGGCTAAGATATGTGTCTGAATGAGCTATTAACTAAGATATGATGGTAGCCTTAGCATCATCATATAGTCGGAATGAGAAGTCATTGATTATCAGCGCACAAAAAAAATTCTATAACAGTTGAATTCATTGTGCGGTGTTTTGGACTACCGAACAATGGTAAGTAAACCCCCAAAGAAAATAGAAAGAAAAGCAAAAAAAAAAGAAAATTTTGTCATAATAATCTCGTTGAATATATGTTTTATATAAAATTAACCAATGAAGATTTGTGAGTTGACTCCTTTTTTGTTTGGCAGGGGCGAGTTTCACTAATCTAAAAACATCAACAGAGCACCGAATTTTTAACAGCTTTACAAGAAAGATACAGGCTGATTTGAAAAGGATATTATCATATGTTCCATGCAGTCCAATGACGATAGAATTATTTTTTGGAGATATTTCATCATGTTGATATTGAAGTATTTGTTCTTTTCCTTGCCAAATGTCACCATCTCAGATATACATATACTTGCTGCTATTGATGTATCAAACCCAATGCAGATCTATTGCTGCCATTTGAGTTTGATTCCTTATCTAATGATACTTAGATGTTTTAAGTTGAAAATTCAAGGTAATTCAGCCAGATTTCAGAGCATGCAGAATATGGTCATTTCAAGCATATTTCAAACTGAGAAAGTCTATTGAACCCCCTTAACAAAATGCAAATTAAGAATTGTTACTTCTCTCTACCCTTTAGATTCTTTTCCTGAAAATCACAATATTAAGTTTGCTATTGATCCCTCTAAAATTCTTTTTCGTTAAACTATTATTCTAATATTATCTTACTTTTGCTTTCTACATTGTGTTTTTAGCATTAAGCTCTTTGATGTCATTACTGTTTTCACTTGAAAAAGAAAGAAAATTTCAATTATAGTACTAAGAACTTCTCAAATATTATCTTCAACTCACTTTTTATTCCTTTTAGATCACTTCTATAATATCTATGGACATGTTTTCATGTTGAAGCTATAAAGAAAGCATATAATTACAGGTTAGTTTTAACGTTCATACCCTTTAAATTATTAAAAAATACTTAAATATTACAATTATCACTTAAAAAATGTGAATATTTTACTTTGTTCTGATGTGAATATTTCTTGAATATATATTTTAACTTGATTTCTGAAAATATGTAGATGTAAAAGCAAAAAAAAAAAAAGTGCTCAACTCCAAAATTTAACTCTAGTTATCAACTTCTGTCAAATTTAATTTGGAGAGTAAAAAACCAAAATGGAAGATACATAAATAAAATAGTTCAGTAAATTAAATACTTTTTTTATCTAGTAACTAAGTGGAGTCAGAAAACTTTAACCACAGGAATCACTCCACACGAAAACAAATGAAAACTGAAAAAGAAAAAAAAAACAGATCTGAAATAATGGCTCGATCCAAAAGCTTTCGACGCGGCAATTGACTACAGTGGCAGTTAACTACAGCGGCAACAATGGCGTAAACTGTGGCAGCAACGGTGGCAAAAAGTGCAGCAGCAGAAACTGTAGTGGCAACCGTAGATACAGAGCAAACAGATCTGAAACAATAATAATGATAGAGGATGTGGTTCGATTGAGAAGCTTCCTGCAACAACTGTGGTGGAAACAGCGGCGGAATCGACGACTGTAATGGCGGCGAAACTGACGAGTGCAACAATGACGAAACCGGCAGTAGAGAACTTAGGGTTTTGTCGCCATTCTCTTCTCTTCTCTCTCATTTGGTCTCATTACGTAAAACTAAGAAGAAGAGGGGTTTTGTTTTATAAATGAGAGTTTAAATCTTAATTTTGAGTTAACTATTAGAGGGAGTTTTATAAATTGCCATAAATAAAATGTATTTTGAAAATTTTTAAAAATCTCTACTAAAAACTCCCTCAATTAAATATAAATCTTGTAATAGAATTGTCTTTCACAATATTTATTCTCAAATTACAACAAAATATAAAAGATAACTATTTTAACTTAATTTATAATTAACAAATAATTTTGAAACACAAATAAATTTTACAGCACAATACAATATAAATATAGAAATAGAATTTTACAATTAAAAATAATTATCTTTATGACTAAAAAATCAAGTTAAGTCTCACAATCTTGAGCATATATGTCAGAAGAAAAATAAATAAATAAATAAATAACAATAGAAAAAGAATAAAAAAATTAAAAATAGATTACTTATTGAACTCACTTAAAAAAAAGTCGCTAAAGATGACGCTGTCAAAACGTGGTGACGTCGTTGAATAGAAAATATCGAGCAATAAATTCAAGAAAAATGATGCTAAGTGGTGACTACTAGTAGAAGCATTGTGAGATGGGAGAACGCTATGAGAATATTACACAAGATAAAGTCAAAGAGGGAGAAAGATCGACGAAAGAGAACTTTCTCTTTTTTAAATTGTGTTTAAAAAGGAGACGGAAAAGAGATTAGAAGATAGAGACAAAAAAAGTGAGATTAAATTAAATTTCAGTATTATGTTTGGTATAAAGTATACACAACTGAGTTATATATTAGTATCTTATTTGGTTCAAAATAGATATGGAGTTGAAGTACAAATATATATTAAAATATTCTTAGTTATTAAAAAAATATTGCTAAAATTTTAGTCTCTATTTTTAAAAATTTTAATTTTTTGTGTTCTACTTTCTAAAACCGTTGAAAAGATTAAAATTTTGTGTCACAAAACTGAAATTTAAATTTAAATTTTTTATTACTAATCATAATATTAAATTTCAGTTCTTCACTAAGTTTCATTCTTTAGAAATAAATACTACCTTAAATCTTGGCTTTGGAGGCTGTTGTTAGAGTAATGGGAGAGGTGTGTTTTTCAATTTTAATTGTTAACTTTTGTATATATATTAACTCCTCTTTTGTATTAAAAAAAAAAAAAATTCAAATTGATTCGCCATGCTAATTCGCCCACCAATGCCCTTAAGCTTGGAAATACATATTTGGTAAGCTCAAAATTCAGTTCAACTTGCCTTTTTGCCAAGTTTGTTAGGTTAGCCTAGTTTGTTCACTGTTTTGACATCCTTATTATTTATTTTAATAATATAAAAAATGATTTTAAACTAAACACTTTAAAATTTTTCTCTTTTACATTTTAAATACATTAAATAAAAAAATCTTATAATATTGTCGTTATTATAATCTTAATATACATTCGTAGAATTCATTTTAGCTCATTTCTTTTGTAAAACACCCGAACTCCAAACTAGAGAAAAGATAGAGACGGACAAAGTAGACCAATAATTGCATTGATGTTGGACTGTTGGAGCGTATGCACCTATAAGCTCCCCACACAAAACACACAAATCATTCTCTGATTCCATGGCTGATTCCTCCGCCGCAACACTCCGCCGCCACAACTCCATGGTGGCGCCACCGCCCAGCAAACTCTCCGTCCCCCACCGCACATCAAGCTTGGACTCTCCCCACACCAATCAGACCTTCGAGCTGGTCTCTTTTAACGCCAACTCAACTTCTTCCTCCTTCTACACCTCCCTCAGAGACGTCCTCCCTTCCTTCTCCTCCTCCGCCGTCAATTCCCCCACCGCCGCCTCCTCCTCCTCCATCTCCATCCGCAACCGCCTTGTCAAGCATGCTGCCTGGGCTTACCTCCAGCCCATGTCCAGCTCCCCATCCTCCTCCTACTCCACCTCATCCACTCATTTCCTCCGCCGCTTCTCCGCCTGTCTCGGCTCCCTCTTCCGCCGCATCGCCAAAATCTTTGACCGTATACTCCTTGCTTTCAGAAGCTTACTAAGCAAAACATAATAACGCTTCAACCTCAGAAGCCCAGTAAGCCCATGCTTCAGGATACCAATCCAAATATTTGTTTTGCCAGTAAAATTTCAATTTTGTTTTCTCAGGTTTTTAAGTGTGATTCAATATGATTATTTACTTTTAAAATGTTTTATTTAATCTTTGAAATTAAGTTTATAATTCAATTTAATCCTTTTACAATACAATATTTGTAAAGGGACTAAGTTGAATCACCAAATATAATCTCAGGATTAAATTAAACATTTTAAAAAATGTAAAAGTAAATTGAATCATAAACAAAATTGAAAATTTACTCCTTGTTTTGCTTTTTTCTATGCTTGGAAAATAGCATATGTAGCTTGTGCTGTACAATTTTTATTTTATTATTTTTCTTTTTTTAAATTTGGCAAGCGGTGGCTCTTAATTGTTGTGGCCTCCTAGCGTGAAGAATAAAAAATGAAAAGAATAATCAATTGATGTATGTGGTTGTTCCAAGAGGGGTGAATAAAGAGGGAGGAAAAGAAAGAAAAGAAGAAACAATCTATTCAGTACATATGTTACAACGAGACATTACATGAATGTGAATGCTATAAGTTGTTAATTCCAATTTCCCTTTGTGCTGGGCTTAATGTGAGTGAGGTATGTACACGGGGTTACAGTTCTAGACTGATGGGCTTTTTGGGCTTACCCTTCCCAGTTTTCGTTTGAAGCTTCTGTAATATTCCCTAGTGTTGGCTTCTTTTTAGGGTCTAACTCTTACGCAAGCGTCGTAGCTTCTCGAAGACTCCACCGGGTTTGTCATTTTCTTCAGGCCCCCATGGCTCCTCCTCATGCAAGAAACCCGTTTGGGGATCTAAATGGAAATTCACTGGCCTGGCGTTGGGCGCGTCCGAAACATTACGGCGCGTTAATTTGCTGTGCCCTGAACCTGAGCCATTCATGTTGCCGTTTTCAAATAGAGCCTCACGCAATGAAGGCAATGGTGGTGCACTTGGAGCTGCAATCTCATTACCCCTTTTCTGCAATGTAACACCATAATATTACTTACAATCCTCAACAACACCACTAACTAATTGTATTTATGTTATGACATTGAATTGCAGTAGAGAATACATAGAGAACTAATTTTTAGTTAGTCAATCAAGGAGGAGCTAAAGCTTTTATTTGGAGAAGACCAACATGAAAAATATAACTTAAAATTATCAAGTTGAGGGTCATCCCCCTCCTTTTTTCTTTAATCAATATTAGTCAGTTTTATAGTTTAGGATTTGTAATTTATAATGTAAATTAAGAGTTTATGATATAAAATTTAGAATTTAAAATAAGCAAAATTATTTTTAAAAAATTGTCTAATATTTATTAAAAAAAGTTAATTCTTTAACATCCTTTATTGCAATACTAGTATCTTCTAAAATTTCAGTCTTGAGATTATAGATTATGACATAACAAATTTATAGTATTAAACTACTTTTACAGAAAGGTCGGAAGGGACAAAAACTAAGAAGATTAGCATTTCTGTAGTTAAAAAAATTAAATAAAGAATTTTTTACTTATTATTTTTCTATAAAAGAATTTAATTTTTTATTAATAATTAATTTTAACATTCATTATCTAAAATTTAAAAAAATTTAACATGTATATTTTTATATTTAATTAGTATTAAGTCTATTGCACAAATAGAAATAAGTAATTTTTATGCTTGTTAGTTAAAATAATATTTTTTTCTATATATATAAAAATACAATTAGATATTAGTATTAAAAAAATTATATTGATAGTTATAAAATTAATTCAAATTTATTTTTTTAAAAAACAATTGAATCTTGATTCTAACTTTTAATCACAATATTGGTATTTTTTATAATAATTTTTATTTAAATTATATTATGCTAATTTTATTTTTATAGAACAGAAAAGTAGAAAGTAGAGAAAAATAGAGAAATGAATGAAAAAAGAGAGAAGATAAAGAAAAATGAGAACGAAAATTTGTTAATTTTGGAAGTTAAAAAAAATTTATTTTAATTATAATAAAAAAGATATCTGATAATATATTTTGTTTATTAAATTATTAATATAAAATATACATTATAAATTATATATAGAGTGGAATAATAGAGAGAAATAGAAAAAAAAAGAGAGACAAGATAAAAGAATGTAAGAAGGAGATTTACTAATTTAGTAATTTTAGAAGAAAATATTTTCTCTAAATTTTAATAAAACAATGTTATGTTATGTGACACATTTTAGTTATATAATTAGTTAGTAATATATAAATATAATATAGTTATATTTTAATTTTAATTTTTAATTTAATTTGAATGCAATTAGACAATGCCATATTGTATATTTTGATTATCAAATTTGTAATTAGTCAATGATACACAAAAGAGATAAAATGAGTAAATGAACAAGAGATAGAAAAAGGAAGAGAGAAAAAGAGAGAACTCTTTAATTTAAAAAAATTAACTTTAATTATAATGAAGAAATGATATATGGCATATTTTAGTTGTAAAATTAATAATATAATATAATATAATAGCCATATATTGTTCAGTTTAATAGAGATTTCAAGTTTGTTCCTTTGATGGTGATCCAGTAATCCATTCAAATTCATTTTTAAATGGTTATTTTTGCTAATGGGACCATATCTAATTAAACGAATGAACACGTAATCAAAATTAAATCCTTTAATCAAATAGTAATCTCTGGCTACTTAACTTGAAAGGGAAAACTCACCTTATTCTTTTTAGTGTCGGGTTTGCCGGAAAATTTAGCCGATTGGCCAGCCAAGTAGTCGAGAACCTGCCAAAATGCAGTTTGCCCCAATTCAGTGCAGTTTTTCCAGTAAAAAATGGCCAAATTCCATGCCCTAACTCTCCATTCTTGAAATGTTTTGTCAATGTCGTTTTCATGTCTTGACACATAAGGCCGCAACACAAAATTATACACATATCCCGTTCCCTGCATTAACCAACATTTACATTATATCCAATTATATCAACTATGAACTTCACCTTTCTTAATCATTTATATTAAATAAAAATAAATAAATGAATAAAAAGAGTTGCCAAATGAGTCATTGTACCTTAGTCTTAGGATACCATAGGTAGATAAAAAGTGCAAGCTTCAACTCATCGTACAATGGAAACCTTCATAAATATAACGCGTTATTGCTAATCTAATGCAAAATTACAAATCATAATTCAACAATACAAAAATTAAAAATAAAAAAGTTAAACACTATTACACTAACCATCCAACAACTACATCTGCAAGTTTTTCCAGCACAGTAAACATTGCAACAATGATCCTGCAAAATTGACAGTGCAAAAGGGCATAAATTATAGATACCAACTACACAAAAAAAATAAAAAAAACCCAACAATTACATGTCCACATTCGATTACTCATCAACATGAATATTTGCAAAGTATCAAACTATGATTAGAAGAGATAAGACGTGTTCCCCAATTTTCGCCTTTTTAAATCCCTTTTCTCTGTTATTCTTTATCTCTTGCTTGCAAGAAAAGGCTTCTAACTTCTAAGACACTTGTTTGTATCATACTAATTACAAAATTGGTACAAGGCCTAACATGCTACGCAAATCCATGATGGTGCACATGGTCTATCCCTCTTTTTAAAGATATTAAATCCCCTTTGAATATTACAAAAGAAGATCCCTTCTATAGGGCTTTATTTTTTTAATAATTAAGGCTTATACCCACTTCTTCTCCACTACAACCAATCCTGTCATTATTATCCCTAACCTTGTAAATTATATAATAAATATGATGATGATGATATTAGTAACTTGTGAATTATAACAACCATTTCAGAAGGGTAAGGTAGGTTGTAATACCAGTATTGGCACCAGAATCGAAGTTCCTCGTTGTCAACCCTGTTCTTCTCCACAGTTTTGTAGCATTCAAATCCAGGATATGCATACCCCAGAAGCAATCTTCAATCCAAAAAAAATACAAGATATTAGTAACAATAATAATAATCATAAAGATATAAACTGAAAACAGAGCAAGAAACAACATATGTATGTACTTACATAAGACACCTTGTAAGGAAATCCCCCAACATAATCAAATAGAAACTAACTCTGA
Source organism: Arachis duranensis (assembly GCF_000817695.3). Taxonomy (NCBI): domain Eukaryota; kingdom Viridiplantae; phylum Streptophyta; class Magnoliopsida; order Fabales; family Fabaceae; genus Arachis; species Arachis duranensis. The sequence continues at coordinate 74,258,985 of NC_029777.3, forward strand.
AACAAAAAGCAAGCAATTCCCAATCGTCAACAAAGCTTTGATATGAGAACTTAGAAAAACAAAGATTCTTGTGCTAATAACTATAATGATATCTTCTCCAAAAGAAAAACAAAGAAAGAAACATTACCTGTGGCTTTATACAAACCCACGACTGGGTTCACGTTTTGACAGAGTCAGAGGAAAATCGAAGTTGAAACCGCAACCGCCAAAGAAAATGGACTTGGTTGAGACTTTTAAACACCCTTTGGAGAATGGGATGGGGCCGTTTGATTAAATTAAATTATTTTAATTCTGCAGGAGAAAGAATCACGCGGTGATGATGCTATTGCTAACTCTGAAGCACAATGATGATGAAGAAGCTCTTGGATTCGAGACACCAAAAACATTGACACATGCCATATTTATTGGAACAAAAGGCATGTATATACGCGACCCCACCATCAAAATGTTTTTCCGCTTTAACTTTAATTTAAGAATTTTACTTTTTTTCTTTTGGATAGGTTATCGTCAAAACAGAAATTTAAGTATTTGACGGAATATTATTTTCAGAGAACAAATGTTATTTTAATAGTTTAACAATTAATAACTAAAATTCAATTATCTAAATTATCTTTTTAAATTTCGTCAGTATTTAATAATTAAAGATAACTTAGATAATTTATTTTTTGCTTAGTTAGCAAGTTACTTTTAATTGTTAAAAATAATATTTTTCCTTTAATACTATATGAAAATACATCATCAAAAATATGGTATCATTTGTTGTAAAATAAATAAGGAAAATATAATAAATATAAAATAAAGATATATAAATAAAAAATTTTAATATTAATATAATTAACTCAATAAAGATAATTCATATAATATGTAGTAACATAAAGAAAGAAAGAAATTATTAGTAGAGTATAAAGAAAAAGGAGAATATTTTATTACTGTGTGTGTTGTGTGTTGTGTGTTTTATCTGAAGCAAAGCCTTATACATGTACGAAGCTTTGAATTTTCAAACTTCGTTAAATATTGTTTCATTGATAAACTGAGCCGTCCATATATTAATGGGCATCCAATTTAACTTTTATTACAACACTCTCCTTTGGATGACCATTTAGAATTATTTCTCTTTAAAACCTTACTAAAGAAAAACCAAATAGAAAAAAACTTTAGTGAAGGAAAAAGAGTACAATATTCTTTGTGATGGGGACTGCCTCATTAAAAACTTTGTCAAGAAAAATTCAACGAGAAAAAAATCTGACTAAGAAAAAATGAGTACAGTTTCCCCCTCTTGTCGACATCATTTAATGTCTCAAAATCGGTGCATCCCAATCTCATATACCAATCTTTCAAAGGAGGATTCTGGGAGTAACTTTGTAAATAAATCTACTAGATTATCATTTGAGCGGATCTGTTGGATATTAATTGTCCCTTGATTTTGAAAATCATGAGTGAAGAAGAATTTGGGAGAAATATGTTTTGTTCTATCGCCTTTGATATATCCGCCTTTAAATTGAGCAATACATGCTGTATTATCTTCAAACAGGACAGTTAGAGCTATCAGTCCACATGATGACAGAATATATTGGATCAAACTCCTGAGCCAAAAACACTTGCGACTAGTTTCATGCATTGCTAGTATTTCAGGATGATTAGAGGATGTTGCCGCAATCGTCTGTTTTGTGGACTTCCATGATATAGCTGTACCACCATATGTAAATAGGTATCCTGTTTGAGATCTCTATTTATGTGGATCAAACAATTATCCAGCATCTGCATAGCCAATTAATTGTGACTTGGATCTATATGGATAAAACAATCCCATATCAACCGTTCCACGAAGATATCGAAAGATTTGTTTGATTCCACTCCAATGTCTTCTGGTTGGAGAGAAACTATACCTTGCTAGTAAGTTTACAGAAAATGATATATCGGGTCGTGTGTTATTAGCAAGATACATTAGTGCTTCAATGGCACTAAGATATGGTACTTCAGAACCAAGGATATCTTCATTTTCTTCTTTAGGACGGAATTGATCATTTTTCACATCCAAAGACCTTACGATCATTGGGTATTCAAGGGATGTGACTTATCCATATAAAATCTCTTCAAGATCTTTTCTGTGTATGTTGTTTGATGAATAAAGATCCTATTTTTTGTATGCTTGATCTGCAGGTCGAGACAAAATCTAGTCTTTTCAAGATCTTTCATCTCAAACTCTTTTTTTTGGAGCTTTTATAGTTGTTGGAATCTCTTTAGGAGTTCCAATGATATTTAAATCATCAACATACACAACAATTATAATGAATCCAGATGCAGATTTCTTTATGAAAACACACGGGCAGATATTATTATTCTTAAATTTGTTTTTGGCCAGATACTTAGTAAGACGATTATACCACATTCGTCTAGATTGCTTTAGACCATATAAAGATTTTTGCAATTTAACTGAGTATAATCCCTGTGAATATTCATTAGATGGTTTAGATATCTTTAGTCTTTCAGGGACTTTCATATAGATATCACGATCTAATGATTCGTATAAATAGGCTGTTACCACATCCATTAAATGCATATGTAGTTTATGATATGCGGATAAACTGACCAAATAACGCAATGTTATTGCATCCACTACAGGAAATATGTTTCTTCATAATCTATAACAAGTCTTTGTGAAAAACCTTGTACTACAAGTCGAGCTTTGTAGCGTATAACTTCATTTTTCTTATTTTGTTTTCTCACAAATACCCATCGGTATCTAACATATTTTACATCTTCTAGTGTATGGACTATAAGTCCAAGAACTACAGGTCCAAAGACTTCACATTTTGTAAGTGAGTCTAATTCAGCCTTCATGGCTTCTTTCCATTTTGGCCAATCATTTCTTTGACGACATTCTTCGACTGATCTTGGCTCAAGATCCTTACTTTCATGCATGATATTCAATGCCACATTATATGTAAATATTTTTTGACAATTGCCTTATTTTGGTCCCATTTTTCTCCTGTAAAGATATAATTTATCGAGATCCCGTCATTTTCATAATTTTCAGGTACCTGAACGTCTTTTGGCGTTAAAACTAGATCAGAATTTTGGACAATTGCAGGTGTCTTTACTATGTCTTTTTCAACAGGAATAATATTTGTCTCTTTTCTTTTTCGAGGATTTTTATCTTTGGAACCGATAGGCCTGCCACGCTTCTGGCATGTATTTGCTTTGGTGGCAATTTGTCCAACTGGGACATCAATTCGCATTGGGGCATTTTTCACTGGTATATAAGATTTGGTTATACTCTTTGTATCGAAAAATGCATCAGATTATTCATTTGCTATTCTTTGCAAATGTATAATATTTTGAATTTCTAATTCATTTCCCTAATGTTGAAAATTTTGATTCATCAAAATGACAATCCGCAAATCGGACTTTAAATACATCCCCAATTTGTATCTTAAGATACCTTACTATAGAGGGGGAATCATATCCAATATATATCTCTAATTTTCTTTGGGAACCCATTTTGGTGCGAGAAGGTGGTGCAATGGGAACATATATCGCACACTCGAATATTCTTAAATGGGAAACATTTGGCTGCTGGCCAAAAACTGATTGCATAGGAGAGAACTGATGGTAACTCGTTGGCCTCAAACGAATAAGTGCTGCAGCATGTAAAATGGCATGTCCCCAAACCGAGGTTGGGATATTTTTTCTCATTAGTAAGGGTCTAGCAATTAATTGGAGGCGTTTAATAAGTAATTTTGCTAATCCATTTTGTGTGTGAACATGAGCTATTGGACGTTCAACACTTATTCAATTAGCCATATAATAAGCATCAAAGGCTTGGGAAGTAAATTCACCAGCATTACCAAGATGAATTGCTTTGATTGGATTTTTTAGAAATTGTGCTTTTAATCGAATAATTTGAGCAAGTAATCTCGCAAAGGCCAGGTTGTGAGAAGACATAAGCACACATGTGACCATTTCAAATATGCATCTATTAGGATCATAAAATATATAAAAGATCCATATAATGGATGAATAGGTCTATATATATCGCCTTGAATCCTTTCTAGAAATTTAGGGGACTCAAATCCAATATTTACTGGTGATGACCTTAAAATTAACTTTCCCTGAGAACATGCAGCACAACAAAATTCACTAGATTTAAGAATCTTCTGATTCTTTAGTGAATGTCCATGGAAGTTTTCAATAATTCCCTGCATTATGATTGTTTCTGGATGACCCAATCGGTCGTGCCAAGTTATGAATTCATTTGGGTTAGTAAACTTCTGGTTTACAATGGCATGTGATTCAATTGCACTAATCTTGGTATAATATAACCTAGATGAGAGTGAGGGTAACTTTTCTAATATAACCTTTTTGTTTAAATCATGAGTTGTGATGCATAAGTACTCATGATTTCTCTCATTCATTGTTTCAATATGATATCCATTTCGGCGAATATTTTTAAAACTCAATAAGTTTCTTAGAGACTTGGTAGACAATAGTGCATTATTTATTATAAATTTTGTTCCTCTAGAAAACAAAATTATAGCTCTTCCAGAGCCTTCTATCACATTACCTGAGCCAATAATAGTATTAACATATTCTTCTTTTGGCACAAGATGGGTAAAATATATATCACTTTTGAGGATCGTGTGCGAACTTGCACTATCCGCAAGGCAAACATCTTCACTATATGTCTTTGCCATTCTCTTCAAAGACAAATAATAATAAAATGAGTAGAAATATTTATGCAGTAAAATTATTTCCTTAATTAAAAATATTTTTCTAAAATGTATACTATATACTAAAAATTTTATTATTGTTAACTTGGCACATTCAGTAATTTTGAAATTCATAAATATTTTATTATACATTATACTTGAAATTCAGATGCATAGAAAATAAAACTTAACAAGAAGTTTCTTACATTATTTATTCACATACATGAATACTTAACAATCCCACATATTAAACTATTTCATCATTGATCAAATTGCCAATATTTTCTTCAGGATCCTCAAAAAAATCAGATACATCATAATGAGTGGTGTAATTTTTAGCATCATTTAAAACAATTTGTTTCCTTTCCTTTGTCATCCTTTTTCAAAGATACTTGATAAAGATCAACTAGGTGCCTTGGGGTACGACAGGTACGCAACTAATGGCCCTTTCCACCACAACGGAAACACTTATCCTCTGCTGATTTATTTTTCTCGATATTTCTTTCTTTATCCAACTTCTGGTGAGATCCTTTCTTGTGAACATAATTCTTCTTCCTTCCATAATTTTTCTTACTACTAAAACCTTGTCATTTACCTCTTTTGGGGTAATGATTTGCCACTTTTACTTTAGGAAATAGGCGGCATCAGCTGGCGCGCTTCATGATTTTTTAAAAGCAACTCATTGTTACGTTCAGCAACAAGAAGCCAAGAAATTAACTCAAAATATTTATTTTTTAAATCCTTTTTCTTAATACTGCTGCTGCAGGAGCACATTCGAGGCATGGATGATTGATAAAGTTTTCTCTAACATATCATTATCAATTATCTTTTTCCCACATAACTTCATTCGTGAGGCGATTCGAAACATTACTGAATTATATTCATTTATGGATTTAAAATCATGTAGACGCAAGTGCGTCCAATCATATCGGGCTTGAGGAAGTATCACCATTTTTTGATGATTGTACCTTTTTTCAAGGTCTTTCCACAGATCTGCAGGATCTTTTAATATGGGATATTCATTTTTCAATCCTTCGTCAAGATGACGACGAAGAAAAATCATGGCTTTGACTTTATCCTTTTGGGATGTATTATTTTCAACATTAATGGTATCTCCAAAATCTATTGAATCAAGATGGATTTCAACATCTAGTATTCATGATAAATAGTTATTTTCAGATATATCAAAAACATTAAATTCAAGATGAGAGAGTTTCAACTTTCAACATAATGAAAATTTGTTACCTGAGTCTTCCTAAAATTTGATAAAAGTCTCGTGTTGATAATATGTTGTAAAATAAATAAGAAAGATGTAATCAATATAAAATAAAGATATGTAAATAGAAGATTCTAATATTAATATAATTAACTCAATAAAGATGACTCATGTATTATATGTAGTAAGGTAAAGAGAGAAAGAAATTATTAGTAATATATAAAGAGAAAAGAGAGTATTTTATTACTGTGTGTTGTGTATTTTGTTTGAGGCTAAACCTCTATTTATACATGTACAAAACTTTAAATTTTCAAATTCGTTAAATATTATTTTATTAAAAAATTGAGCCGCTCATATATTAATGGACATCCAACTCAGCTCTCATCACAACACTATCTTCTTTTTCCATTTATTTGTCATCATTATGTGGTATCCAGCAACCTTTATTTTTTGATATTATACTTTTATTTGATTAACTAACTAGTCTTTTATTATTTTCTTGGTCAAGAATAATAAAGAGGCTTTAGCAAAGAAAATCCTAACATCACTTATATTTTATTATTATATGCTAGTAATTATTGAAAAGAGAAAAAAATTACCATTGAAAAAATCGAATAAACATTTAAATTGGTTATTAAAAATTTTGAATAAAATATTTTAGTTTTTAACAATTTTTTATTAATTTAAAAGTATGAAGAAGATAGTTTCTCTGTATAAAAAATTATTTTGATCTTTCTATCGTTGATCCATTAACTCTGATTTTCTTTGAATTGCATCATCTCCAAAGTCTCTCTTTGTGTTATAATATTGAAAATTAAACTCTAATTAATATTTAAAGAAGAAAAAGTTAAAATAAATGAAATTAAAAAAGAGAATATATTTAGCGGGTTTTCTTAGCATATACGCTTGTCTTCCATTTTATACGCAACCGCCTCGGAACCTTCGCAACCGGATCAACTACTGTTTTGGCAGTTAGACAAGAGGCACTCATCATCATCATCATAGCGGAGCCCATTTTCGTCATTTCATGTGATTTATCCCTTTAGGTTGATTACATATGGTAATCACAATTGAATATTTGTATTTTATGCTCACAAGAAGGAGAAAATATATATTAGCGAAAATAATTAGTTAAGAATTAAATTTTAATGTATTTTAATATAAAACAGTTTTATAGGTATATCTAATTCCATAATATTATATCAATAAAAAAATCATTTAAAAGAATAGATGAAATTTATTAATTATATAAAATATTTTATACGGTTAATATATTAAAATTAATTTAATTAAAAAATTATTCTGCATATTTGCAGTGTTTATTAGAATTCAATTTAAAAATTATAGATATTAATTCGATTCGGAAGACTATCAAATTAGATCGACCCGATCTGCAAATTAATACGGTCGTATTGCGAATTTTAATTAGATTTTTATGTATCTGATTAGTATATCCGTAGATCTGCAATAAATAAATAAATAAATATATGAAATTGACAATATAAGAAGTGTTTATTTAACAAAGGACATTTTAGTAAAAACAAATAAAAATAAGAAGTGTTTATAAATATATGAAAATGACAATATATCAACTTTTTAATTTATGTTTACTTGTTTAGTATTATTAGTAACCTAAAAACTTAATAGGAGCGAACTAGGCAAACCTTACCTATAAAATATAGTTCGAAATCTGAAAAAAATGTCTCTTGTTAACTATTTTAGGTCTAAAATATTTAAGTGTTCTGATACCACCTATCTTTTCAGGAAATAGAAAATAATTAACCTGATGAACTTGTTAATGAACTATGGTTGGTGAGCTAACCACGAATTGTAAGAAAATTGTTTACTGGTTCTTCTCCTTATTGGTTTGTATTTCATCACTTCCCACATGAAATTTGGCCATCTTCAATTCGTCAATATAACAAACGAATCGGACAGATTTTTGAATTTTATTATTTGATAATGATGCGAGTAACTTTCACTTGATGATGTATCGTAGGTCACTAAAACGAAAAAAAATAATGACCCATATGATATATTTATAATCAGAATTGAATAAATGATTTGACCAGCGACAACGTACAAGGAGTTAGTTTCCACGAAGTTGTTCATGAACTTATATTATATCTTTCATATTTATGATTAGGTGTTTGATGGCATACAAATATATAAATCGAAAATATTTAATAACAAAAAAAATTAAAAAATAATTAGAATTTGTTTTATTTAATATTTATTAATACAAATCTTATTTAATATTAAATAAGATAAATTTTAATTTTTTGTTATCTTTCTAGTATTATTGGTATAATATACTAATGGTAGAATAAATTATTTTATTTTTGTTACCTAATTTATATGGGCTCATCCTACTTTCCTTATTGTTGCCAGTGACATGTGAGAGATAAAGTATCAAGTATTTATGTTACTTAAACCCCATTTTAAATAAGGAATAAATGTATTTAACGAATGATCAAGATTGAAAATTTAGAAAGTCATAAGGAAACAAAAGACAAACTAGAGTCCATTGACCACAGTGGTCAAAATATTGATCAAAATTAAATTCGACCAAATGGTTGGTCTGCTTGTTGGGCATGCAAGTACTCTTTCCTCTGCCGCCCCGGCGATGAAGTTTTTTGACATTTGCATACAAAAGAAAGCATAATTAACAAAGGTGCATCGATACAAATTTATATAATTTATGAAAGTGAAGACGCATTGCATTATGCAGTGCTTTTGTTCCCCTATTACTAGCATCATATGGACCGTATACCATGTGTAGTTAGCTTACTCTAGAAAGTCAAATCCCTGTAGCGTAAATAATAACATCATTCAATTCATTATATTGAAATAAATTTAAGCTTTATTATAAACAAATTTAATTAATATTTATACATGATTAATTAATTGAGCATACATGAAAAATTAATATTTTTTTATAAATTATATTTAGATACTCTAATCAAAAAATCATTTTAAAACAACTTATTGTGTTTGGATATATGAAAAGAAATTTATTTTTATAGGATAAAATTACTTAAAAAATATAAAAGATGACTATATATTATATAATATTTTATATAGTTAGGTCAATTTGGTAAAAAAAAAATCAAAATAATGCATCTTGTGGAAAAACTTTTTTTACATAATGCTCAAATATGAGCTTAAGATTATTTAGCTAATTTTTCTTTTTACTAATTATAATCCAATTGCTCAAAATAGTGTGAGGATAATATTAATCATTATAATAAAACCGAAGGATATTATATTATTTATGACAAATATTAGAGGCACAACATAATGTATTGTTTTTGTCAGTAATTAATTATTAATATTTAAAATATGACTAAAAATATATTATTAAATTATTAGATTAAGAAATTAGATTGATGGCTAAATATCTTGTTCGGTTACTCGAGGTTTCGGACAGTTTGGACTGATTCTTTGTGAGTTGGTGGGGATGAGCTTGGATCTGGGTCTGATGTACGGGTAGACGATCTCCTGAGCTCTTTGTGCAACAAGGGAGGTGTCACCTGCAATGACACTCCGACGCTCAAGTCAGAAGATGCGCAGGTGATATTGGAGCAAGGGATATGGTGACGTACCTTGGAGGAGGGGTAGGACCCTCCCCATATATACCGTGTCAGAGGTGGGTCCCTCGAGGACAGACCCACTTTCCTCGAAGTTTCCCCTTGCCAGCTGTTGCCAGGTGAGCTGGCTCCCTGGAGGAGCCCCGGGTCAAGACCCGGTTGTACGCTGCCCCGTAAACCGGCCGCCCGAGTCCAATGAAGGCAGATGCAGGTCAGGTCGGCCATGAGGCCAGCTGGGCTGAGCCGCAACAGTGCCCCAACCTGCCAACTATGGCTGCGAGCACCGTGGGTGGCGCATTCTGCTTCCCTTCGCGTGTGATGTCAGTTAGCCTGTCGCTCATGACCGGGACGCGTCTCTTGGGCGCGTGAACTTCTTCGTTGCAGGGATGCGCCGCTTCTCGCCTCGTTTTCCACGTTGAGCATTTAATGCTCATAATTGGTTATTCAAAATCCTACGCGAAATGACCGTGTTATCCCTATCTTTCGTGCTTCTTGAGTTGGTTATTGTTCAGTTTTTTCTCCTTTCTCCTTCACGCTTCATCTTTCCGGTTCACAACCATTTCTTCTTCTTCTTTGTCTTTCATTTTCTCCCAAGTCCCTGCTGCGAATCGCTTGCTTCGTCCAAATTTTACCAAGAATTTCCAACCTTCCTCGACCATTCACATCATCCTGGTAAGCTGCCCTTCCCTTTCACTTGCTCTCCTAGTTTTGCCATGTATTTATGTTGTTTACTTTCTGTTTCGATTGCGTCTGTTTACTGTATGTTTTATTGCATGTTTGAGTAGTTCCAGCATTAAGTAGGCACATTAAGGGGGTTACCATTTTTTAGGATTTACTTTGGCCATAGATTTATCTCCTGTTTAGTTATAGGCATCAGAAAGGCAAACTGAAGTTTCTTGGCTGTCTCCGATCTCCCGGTCTCTTAGACTAACTGAGTGGTGCCCCCACTGTAGGTACGACCTAACGCCTTGTTGCACGGGTTCCTGTCGCAAGAGCGCCTAACGACCGGTACGCTTGGGTAACCCGGACGTGAAAGACTCACCTAACCAGATGGGCAAAGAAGAGCTTACCGAGTTCCGACAAGCTGAGTACTTGTGTGGTGGGACTGACGAGGAAGACAACTACGAGGTCTACGTCCCCGCCGCTCACGAGCAGATATATCAACTCAACCTACACTCCACCCGAATTGCCGATTGGATTTGGTTCTATAAGGCGATGTTCACCCAATTGGGGGTTCGTATCCCCTTCTCCCCTTTTCAAATGGCGCTGCTCAATCGATGTGATATAGCGTCATCTTAGCTGCATCCAAACAATTGGGCTTCTATCCGCTGTTTTAAGATGATGTGTGAGTACTTAGACCTACCGGTCTCTGTTGAAGTTTTTCTCTTTCTCTTTACCCTAACGAACCCCTCGAAAAAAGGAAAAGCAAAAAAGGGGTTTATGTCTTTCTGGTCTGCTCAAGGTCGGAGGATCTTTGGTTTGTTTGAGGATTCATATCATGGATTGAAAGATAAATATTTTAAGGTTCGCCCTGTTAGAGGTCGGCATCCCTTTTGGTTGACGTTGGAAGGGGAAAGGTGCATACCGACCTATTGGAGTTTTGGGACGAGGGCCAATGCCTTTACCAAGGTAACTTACAAGGGGCTGACTCCCCAGAATAAAAGGGTTTCCGACGTGCTGTTGGCCATCTTTAGAAAGAATCATGTTAACCCCCACCTCCTCATGGGTGATCGGGACGTTGCTAGGAATTATATACGTGAGTAGTTTTTGGCGGTTTTTGTGTGATACTATTGTCTCTTTTATCCTTCCGATTTGACAACTAACTAACTTCGGTGTTTGGTTGCAGTGGGAATGTCTGTTGAGGTAACAAAACTTGATGCTTTATTCAACACATTCCTTGCTGGTGAAAGTGATAATGAACACCAGGAGGTGCATCCAGAAAATACTGAGAGTCATGAGGTGCCTCCCCATAATGCTGCCAACGTGCCCTCCTATAACGCCGTTGAGGTTCAGACTCCGTCCCAAGCTTTCCAAGGTGAAGTGATCGGGACAAGCGCTGGCTCGGGTCCTCGGCCAGAGTTCGAGGAGGAAGAGGTGATTGTTGTAACCAACCCGAAGAAGAGAAAAATGTCTTCCAACCCCGAGGGGGTCCTTACAGTGATGGAGAAGAACTTCGATACCGGGAACTTTATCGATTCCCAACAGCTTCCCGGCACGGATGACTTTTTCCATGGCGAGGATCTCTCTTTGCAGGCGAGGTGGATGTACCGTACCTTGCTTCGTGGAGCCGCCATAGCGAGAAAAGCGGAATTTGCCTTAGCGGAGACGCAGTCATTGCAGAACAAGCTGATGTCCTCTGTTCAAGCTAATAATAAATACAAGGCTGAAGTTGAGCTGCTTCGGGAGCGGCTAGCTAGTGTAGAGGAGAGTGTCAGGACTGCCAAATAGAAAGTCAAAACTGCTGAGGAGAAGGTTAAGACTTTTGATGCTGCTGTTTCTCGCCTTACCAAGCGAGAGCTTACCTTAGAGGGCCAACTCAACGCTGTTCAAGTTCGGGTGGCCGAGTTAGAGAAGGAACGCAACGAAGCCCTCTCGTCGGCTAAGACTGCTCAGGCCGAAGCCGCTGAATTCAAGAAGATGTATAAAGAAACCGCGAAGTAGGGCAAGAATGCCATCCTAATGACCGAAGAGGCTCTTAAAGCTCAAGTGAAGTTGGTGGCCCCTGACTTTGACACTTCGGCTGTTGGCATCTTCAAAACCATCAGGGATGGTAAGATTGTTGATATGCCGAAGAAGTAGCTTTACATTTGTTGTAACCTTTTGTAAACTTTCAAACATTAGTGTTTCTAGGGAATATATTTGTTGCTTGGTTGGCGTGTTACAAACGCGTTGTTTCCCATTTTGTCGGTAGTCATTTGACCTTAATGTTCTTTTTACCATTTCGTTGGTATTAGTTGTTTGCATACGCATGTTTTGCCGTTTTGCCGGTAGTTATTATTACAGCCATATGTTATGGCGTTCGTTATTTTCGTGGTTCCGGGAGTTATTAGTCCCGAGACACTGTTTCGTTACGAAATATGGAAAGAACAAATATTAATGACTTGTCATGGTAACTTAAATAATGAATATGAAAAAGAGATGACGAGTAATAAATAAATAATGGTGGTAAATGGTTCAATCATAAAATGATAGTAATGTATGACAAGGACGAATGCAGATATATGACAAGAACAAATAATCTATCGTAATATCTTACGAGGCCAGCTCGAATGGTAGATCAGTTGCCCGGTCGGTGGGCTTGGCCTAGGGATAGAATCTTCTCAGATTGCCCACGTTCCATGTTCTCGGGACTTCCTTGCCGTCCAGCTGTTCTAACTTGTAGGCACCATTGCCGATCACCTCTTTCACCCTGTATGGGCCTTCCCAGTTTGCTGCCAACTTTCCTTCCCCTGTTGTCGGGAGCCCAATATCATTGTGCCTTAGGACCAAATCGTCCTGTTCAATCTCCCTCTTGAGCACCTTGGCATTGTAACGCAGGGCCATTCTTTGCTTTACCACTATTTCTGACAAATGGGCTATCTCCCTGGCATCGTCTATCAAATCCTTTTCTATGGCTTCCTCAACCTACCCCAGGAGTAGCCGTGGGCTGGGCTCACCGACTTCCACAGGTATAACTGCCTCTATCCTATATGTGAGTCGAAATGGGGTCTTCCCGGGTAGATGAATGTTGAGTCGTGCGGTAGGACCAGAGGACTGACGCTAACTCGTCCGCCCATGCTCCCTTTTTCTGGTCAAGTCACTTTTTGAGGCCTTGCAAGATAACCTTATTCACGACCTCAACTTGACCGTTGGTTTGGGGATGCTCCACTGACGAGAACTTTCGCTTTATGCCCAGGCCGTCAAGGAACTCCCCGAACTTCTTATCAGCGAATTGCGTCCCGTTATCCGAGATAACGATTTCTGGGATTCCAAACCTGGCTATCACTTGTCTCCATAAGAACTTTCGATAGTTTGCCAAGGATATACTAGCTAACGGCTCGGCCTTTATCCAATTTGTATAATAATCAATGGCCACTACTAGGCACTTGACCTGCCCTGGCCCAACCGGGAAGGGTCCCAACAGATCGATTCCCCATTGTACGAAGGGTCAGGAAGCCGTTAGTAGGCTCAGCTCGGTTATTGGCGCTTTGTGGAAGTTGGCATTTTCTTGGCATCTTTTGCATCTTCTCACGAATTCCTTAGCATCCGCCATCATAGATGAACAGTAATAGCCGGCTCAGATGAGCTTTCTGGCTAGGGGCTTTCCTCCGATGTGGTGACCGCAGCATCCTTCGTGAACTTCTCTGAGTACGTAGTCCGTTTGGTTGGGACGGAGGCACTTCAACATGAGTTGGCTAAGCCCCTTCTTAAACAACTGGCCCTGTATGATTGCATACTTGGCCGCTTCTCGCCTTATTGTCTTTGCCACCTTCTCGTCGCTGGGAAGTTTGGCCCTTTCCAAGAAATCGATGATCGGGTTCATCCAAGAGGGATCTGCCTGGGTCAGATGCAGAGCCACTACCGATTCTCTTACCAAACCCTAAATGAGAGATCAGTTCCCCGTCCTTGGCTTTGTGCTTGCCAGTTTTGATAGGAGGTCTACCCGTGTGTTCCTTTCTCTTGGAACGTGCTGGATCGTGACTTCCTCGAACTGCTTACTCAACTCCTTGACCTTCTCTAGATATTTCTGTAATAATGAATCTCTGGCTTGGTAGGTCCCATTGATCTATGAGGTCACGACTTGCAAGTCGCTGCATATTTCCAGTCTGGTAGCCCCAACCTCTCTTGCTAAATTTAGGCCGCCTAATAGGGCTTCATATTTTACCTGATTGTTTGACACCGGAATTCGAACTTGATCGATTGCTCTTAAACAACTCCAGTTGGGTTTTCCAAGATGATTTCTGCTCATTCGAACGTTTGGTTGGATGCTCCATCCACATGGAGCTTCCACCGTGTGGTCGGTGTCCTAGCGGGGTCCCCTGTGACCTCTACCAGAAAGTTAGCAATGGCTTGAGCCTTGATCGCGTATCTGGGTTCATACTATAGGTCGTATTGGGAGAGTTCAATAGCCCAAGTCATTATTCTACCCACAAGATCGGGTTTCTGGAGTACTTGGCGGATCGCTTGGTCCGTCCTGACGATCACTTAGTGCCCTTGAAAGTACTGCTGCAGCCTGGGGGATGAGGTCAGGAGTGCATATGCTACCTTCTCCAAATTGTTGTACCTTAGCTCTGCTCCTTGTAGTGCTTTACTCCCAAAATATATTGGCTGTTGGGTCTTCCCCTCTTCTCGCACCAGGACCACTGCCAAGGCTTCATTAGTCACTGCCAAGTATAAGTACAACGCTTCTCCACTCTTAGGCTTCCCAAGGATAGGCGGTGTCGAGATTATCTCTTTGAAGTGCTTGAAAGCCTCTTCACATGCCGGGGTTTACTCGAACGCTATCCCCCTTTTCATCAGGTTGAAGAAAGGCAGAGCTTTGGCTACCGACGCACCGAGGAAGCGGGATATCGCGGTGAGTCTGCCCGCCAGCCTCTGGACGTCTTTCACACATCCCGGGCTCTTCATTTGTAGGATCCCTTCACACTTTTTCGGGTTGGCCTCCACTCCTCTTTGGGTTATCATGAACCCCAAGAATTTCCCGGCCTTGACGGCGAAGGCACACTTTAGTGGATTAAGCCTCATGCCGTGTCACCGGAGAGAGGCGAAGACGTTCTCCAGGTCGCCCATAAGGTCCTCAGCTTTGCCGATCTTTACCAAGATATCGTCTACGTAGACCTCCACCGTCTTGCCGATGAGATCTTTGAATATTTTGTTCATCAGCCTTTGGTACGTAGCCCCTGTGTTCTTCAGTCCGAATGGCATTACCTTGTAGCAGTATGTCCCTCCTGGTGTTATAAATGCCATTTTCTCTTCATCTGGTTGGTGCATCGGTATCTGATTGTACCCTGAATAGGCATCCATGAAGCTCAGATATCGGTAACCCGCCGCCGCGTCAACAAGAGCATCAATGTTGGGAAGGGGGAAGGAATCCTTGGGACATTCTTTGTTAAGGTCGGAATAATCTACGCACGTTCTCCATTTCCACTGGGCTTTTTAACCAAGACTACATTCGACAGCCAAGTCGAGTAGTCGAGTTCCCGGATGAAGCCCGCTTCTAGCAGACTAGCCGTTTGCTTGGCCACTTCTTCCACCCTTTCCTGTGACATTTTCCTCCTCCTCTGAGCTACCGACTTTGCCTCCGCTCTCACGGCTAGTTGGTGCGACATGAATTGGGGATTTATACCCGGCATGTTGGTCGGAGTCCAAGAAAACAGGTCGCTGTTAGCTCTGATAATCTCCATCAGGAGTTCTTTCAAGTCATGGGACAGATTTCTATTTACAAAGGTGAACTTTTCATCTGAGTCACCGACCCTGAACTTTTCGAGGTACCCCCCCGGGTTCCGGCCTTGGTTTGTCATCAACTCTGGCGTCCAGGTCGGTGAGGAAGACACCGGATGCTTCTTTGGTTTTCTTTCTCAGGAAGAGGCTGGTGTTGTCGCATGCGACCGCCGTTTCCAAATCTCCCTTGATGGTTCCTACTGACCCATCATCAGCAACAAACTTCATTAATAACAGCTTGGTGCAAATCACTGCTCCAAACTCGTTGATGGTCTTCCTCCCCAAAATGAGGTTGTAGGCCGTGGAGTCTCTTAAGACAACGAACTCCGCCATTAGCGACCTCTTTCCTCGACCTCCGCCAATGGAGACCGCGAGGGAGACTATTCCGTCGGGCTTGATGAAGTTATCGCCTAGACCAACCATACCGTGTTGGTGTCCCCTCAAGTCGGTGTCCCGTAGGCCCAACGCATCAAATACATTGCGAAACATGATGTTGGAATCAGCTCCCGTGTCTACCAAGATCCGTTTCACTAGACCGGTGCCCACCCTGGCTGTGATCACCATCGGAGGGTTCTCCACTACATCGTCAAACCATTGATCTTCGGGGCCGAACAATATTGATGGTGGCCTTTGGGAGGGTGGCGTGGAGCCAGAGGACATAGCTAAGACCCTTGCGTCCTTTTTGCTAGCCGATCTCGACCTAGGGGGAACATCTCTCCCGATCACCACATTTACAACGGTGAGGCTGTGCTCCTTATCCTCCTCAGGCTCTCGTCTTTGTCTCACCGCGCGACTCTTGTCCTCACTGGGTCGGTCGTGGTCTCGCCTCCGCAGTTCCCTAATAAGGTGGGAGAAATCAGCCAACTTCCCCTCCCTATTTGCTTGCTCAAGGGCGTCTTTTAGGTCAAAGCAGTCTTGGGTCTTGTCCTTGAGTTGTCACAGTAGAAGCTTTTGTTTCCTCCTGTCCTGTCCTTGAGTTGTCGTGGCCTCGCTAGGATGCCTTTGTCGGCAATCTGCTGATAGACTTCAACAATTGGGGTGGTAAGGGGGGTATAGTTGGTAAACTTCCTTACCCAGGGAAATGGCTTAAAGGTCTTGGTCAAAACTCCGTTTTTGGAGTGCTTCTTTGGCCTTTCCCCGCTACCGTGCTGTCGAGGTTGGTTGTAGGCGGGCTGCCGCTTGTTGGCCGCTATGACCTGACTGACTTCCTCATCATTGATATATTCCCTGGCCACGTTTTGGATTTCTTGCATTGTCCATACGGGCTTGGTGGTAAGATGCTTCCTGAAATCCTCGTTTAACAACCCATTCTTCAAACATAAACTGGCCACTGAGTCGGTTAGGCCGTCGATCTCCAAGCACTCGTCGTTGAACCTGTCCAAGTATTTTCTGGTCAGTTCTCCGGCTCTTTGTGTTACCCCGAGGAGGTTGATCGGGTGCTTTGCCTTCGCAATGCGGGTAATAAAACTGGGCCAGGAAGGTTTGGGTGATGTCCCTGAAGGTCATTATGGAGCCTTGGGGGAGGCCGTTGAACCAACGTATCGCCGGGCCCGCTAATGTGACCGGGAAAGCGCGACATCTTATTTCGTCACCGACCCCTTCCAAGTTCATCGTGGCCTCAAAGGCCGTACGATTTTCTTGGGGATCCTGGGTCCCATCATACTTCATGTCTGTTGGCTTATCGAAGTGCTTAGGCAGCCGAACCTCGAGGACCGAGTGGTCGAAAGGGGTTGCCCCCATGATCACCGGTTGTCAGTTTCTCTTCGCTCTCTCTCTGTTGTCCTCTGTGTGATCAGTTTCTCCTTGGTCCTTCTCTGGAGCCTTCCCTGTGCGATCGGGTGTATATTACGGGGTCTTGTCATCTTCTCGGCGCTTCTCTACTTTCCTCTTGGCTCTCTGGCTCCGATCGGGGGGCTCGGAGTGCGCCTGGAACAACTTTTGCGGGGCTTCTTTCCCTCCTTTGAGAAGATCGGAAATGCTCTTGACTTGGCGTTGATTGGCGGTGCTCTCTGCTAGCCACTTCCCGTTCCAGGTTCTGCACTCTGTGGCGTAGGTCCTGGATTATTCTGGCGCTGTCACTACCGGTTCCTCCAAAGGGTCGCCTCTCAGGCTGCCACAGGGGGGATCTGGTGCGCTCGCAATGGGGATCCCCTGAGGCTCCCCCACCTTCCTCCCCACGTGGATTGCCTCCATCGTCCACTGCTACAGGGGCCATAATAAAATCCATGTCAGCCGTTTCCCACAGACGGCGCCAATGTTCGGTTACTCGGGGTTCCGGACGGTTCGAGCTGATCCTGTGTGAGTTGGTGGGGATGAGCTTGGATCTGGGTCTGATGTGCGGGTAGACAATCTGCCGAGCTCTTCGTGCGACAAGGGGGGTGTCACCGGCAATGACACTCCAACGCTCAAGTCAGAAGATGCGCAGGTGATATTGGAGGAAGGCATATGGTGACGTACCTTGGGGGAAGGGTAGGACCCTCCCCATATATACCGTGTCAGAGATGGGCCCCTCGAAGACAGACTCACCTTCCTCGAAGTTTCCCCTTGCTGTTGCTAGGTGAGCCGGCTCCCTAAAGGAGAGTTACCCGGGTCAAGACCTGGTTGTACGCTGTCCCGTAAACCGGCCGCTCGAGTCCGATGAAGGCGGATGCAGGTCGGGTCGGCCATGAGGCCAGCTGGACTGGACCGCAACATATCTTAATAAAAAACAATAAATTCTATTTGTCTTTTAGTATTTTTTTTATATCTATAGTACAATATTACATAATTAACAAAATTTACCATTTTTAATTATATTTAGCTAACAAAAATTTTTCTGTACTAAATTTCAAATTTTAAATTTTAACAGTATAAAAATAATGTGTTAATTCTAAAATATTAATAAATATTAATAAAAAGTATTAATTTATAATATTTCTTATATTTATAATATATAGCGTGAAAGATTTGTGGAGAGATATGTTTTAGTTTGCACTCAATTCATCCAGCGTTTGACTTGTCCCTTGTGCGTTCGAAGTATGATACTTATACGATTGAATAATCAATTCAACTGATTATTATTGGCAATCCTTGTGGGATAAAATAATATATTATCTTTTTTCCATGAAATTGTGGAGAAGGTTACATGATCCTTCAATAACCACAAAACTGATCAAGTTGATCTAAATCTTAGATGGAAGTTCCTTCCAAGTGAAAATGACTTAATTGCTTGCGTTAATAATGGCTATAACTAAATACTCAAAAAGGTTTAGTGTAGTATAAGGTCAACTTTAGGCCATTATTTTTTTGACAATATGCTTGGCCTTCAAGTTCCAATTTTAAAGCTTCGAAAGGAATAAGATTTTTTTTCTTTTGACATAGACCTATTCTTTAGAATATCTTCTAGACTTCTACATACAATAATAATTAACAAAGTTTTCTAAATTGAGATTGATATTGAAAGTTTGTTATTTAAAAATGTATGCAAATTAAATATAAAAAACTTAATCTTTTATTTTATTTTTTACTTTACTAACAAATGTTTTTAACTAAGCGAAATATAAATGTGTGCAGTTAATGTGGTGTTCTAATAATTGGTTGGCATTTATATTAATTAAGGTATAAATTTTATTTTGGTCCTTTTAATGTATTAAATTGAGTCATTTATGTCTCTGAAATTTAGTCCATTCAAAGAATAAATTAAGTCTTTTAAACAAGATTAAAAGTCTCATACTTTGACTTGTCATATAGTCATCTAAGGCACCATGGCAACTAATTCACATATAAGTACTTTGATCTTAATTAATGGTTATAAAATTTTTGACTAAAGTAGTAAACTAATTATTTAATAAAAATATAGAGATCTAATTAAAACTTATCTAATGTACTTAATTACGTCTCTTTATTACTACAATAAAAAAGGAAGTAGGGAGGAAGATACACAAGTTTGTAGAACAGTGGTAGTGGCAGAGCAGTTCAGGCGTGGTGGTATGCTGAACCATAAAAGTAATAAAATTTGTAATAACTTTTTGTGTACTAATTTTTAAAAAATCTGTAATATTTTTAAAATTAATTAAATTCACTTTAATTATCTTTTATTTAAAACATTTAAAATTTATATCAAAAACACATCAAAATTAAATAAACATAAATACATTTAAAATTATGTATTAACACATCTAAATTATTGTCATTATAGTTTTAAATTATATATTAAACACATGAAAAATTAAATTTAAATACACATCTAAAATTATAAAAATACATTCTAAATATTTTATCAACATATCTAAAATTCATGTAAAAAAACTTATATATATACATAAGAACATAATGAACAACGTAAACACATCCAAAATTAAATATAAATTTATATATATACATAAGAATATAATAAACAACATAAACACATCTAAAATTATAAGAATGCATTCTAAAAGTGAAAAGAAAAAAAACAGAATAACAACATAATAAAGCCTAAAATGATAAAGAAAGAAAATGAAGAGAGAAAAAATAGAATAGAATACTTATGAGAGAAAGAAAAATAGAAAACAGTAAACGCAAAAAAAAAAGAAAGTTAATGAGAAGAGGAATGAATGAATTGAAACCAGGCTTCCTGCTTTCATTTATAGACCAAGCAACAACAGCACTAACACGAGTTTATGGTATTTCACAATATAAAAAAATGAATTTTGAATTTTACACAATTTTTAAAAGGATATCTAGTTGAATTGCTTAGATAATTGATATGGTTAAAGATAACAATGAAGCAAGTAGAAGCGAGTTTTTTCACTATTCGACCCTGCCTTGTTTTATTATTTGGGAATAATAAATTTTTATACTCTAACCTATTTTTGCAAATGTTCGTCCTGTTTCTATATTCACTTTCATAACCTCTTAAGTTAATTTTTTAATTAATTATATATATTATATTATTTATTTTATATATTAATTTTATTTTAATTCGAACTTAATTTATAGAAAGAGATACATGCATGCAAGTTCTTCATCAATTTTTAGTGAACTTTACTCGTTGCTGTTAGAGAAAATTTTTTATTTTGTCCATTATAAGCAAGCTTCAGATTACTGAATCGATTATCGAGTCCATTTAATCACTGGTTTATCATTTTAAAAATTTAATCATAATTTAACTGAAATAATCGAATTATAATAAAATAGCATATAAAATTATAATAAATAGATAAAATATAAATACATTCTAATATAAATCTTAAAATATATAAATTATAAATATAAAACTAACTAAAATTTCATAAATGACGTAATTTAGGAGATATTTTAAAGAGCAGATTGGTTTTTAGTTTGATCTAACTAATAATTTTTTGACTAATTTTTCAATTTATTATCAATTCTCTTGGCGAACGATTTCTCAGTAGCCCAAATCACTCTCTCCACTAGTTTTTGGTTCAATCAGTTCAATCAATCGATTCAAACAAGTTTTCAGAACGTTGATTATAAGTTAATGACCTATTTATACCATGACCTATATAATTAAAGTCATGTCCCAAAAAGAGTCAGTCCACCCTCAATGGACCTAGTGAAAGCTGTTCAGATCCAAGGAGATCAGCCTAAGAGCTATATAGGTTAACCTACCTGACTTACTTGTAGCACAGGTACCACGACTCATGTCCGACTCCTTGCGTGGCAAGCAATACCTTAGCATGCCACTACCTACAGATAAAGATTCTAGAGTGATTATCAAGTCATCACTTTCTCCTATAAATATCCTGTTAAACTCAGATATTTCTTAACTCTATTTTACATATAACCTACTTAAACCATTGCTACTTTAAGTATCAGAATCTTTTGCAGGTACCCCTAACCCGCCATTCTAGAGCTAACATGAAACTATCTTGGACACCTTTACCATAATCTCTAACTTCATTACTCAAGGCCCAATTGCCTACAGTCCATTTTAGGTACGCCTCGAAATGAGTTCTTAGGTTCATATCCTTGAAGGATCATGGAATCGAAATGCTAGATAGATCATGAGACTCTTTCATGGTCATCAAGGTTGACTCGAACAACTGAAAATCAAGTTAGAATGACAAAGAGAATCGGAGAGATAACTCCGAAGAGAACTGCATACCTGAAGATAGATGAAAGACAAGCTAAGAAAACTAGAAACTGAGCTAAGGGGAAGAGGAAGTTGGAATGACAGAGACCTGATCTTTACTGGAGGTGATGATCCTTTCTCTGAAGAGATCATGCGAGCAAAGGTCCGAAGAATTTTTAAACATCTTGACATGGATCTCTTTGATGGGTCTATTGATCCTTGTAAGCACCTTAGCAACTTTAAAAGTTGCATGTACTTCGCAGATGCGTCTGATGCTACATGATGCAAGGATTTTTTGACAATTCTCGCCAAGGTAATGATGAAGTGGTTTGATAACCTTCCCTCCAGGTCGTCGGTAACATGCTTTGATAAGAATTTTTTTTAACTTACTTTTCTATTCAGAAAGACAAAACAAAGCATGCTCCGAGTTGCTTGGGGTAAAATAAGAAATAGGAAAGTCCCTAAGGGCCTTTATAGAGAGATTCAACAAAGACTACTTAGAGATACAGAATCTACAAACAAAAGTAGCTATCATGGACTTGTCAATGGTCTCAGGGATGGTCCATTTTCACAGTCCATCTTGAAGAGATGTAAACTCCGGATAATTAGTAAATAATTAACTAATAAATTAATTATGAGTCAAAGAAATTAGAAAATTAAATTTGATAAGTTAGAAGGGTAAAAATATTTAAAAAACAAATTTTAACACTAACTTTAAAGATTTTGGCCCGAAATTTGGTCCATGGACCAAAACGGATGAACCGAGTCCAAGTGGGCCCAAACCCGTAAACCCAACGCACATTAAAGCATTTCATTTAGCATTCTTCCTCATTTCTTTCTTCATTTCACATTGCAAAGAGAGAAGGAGAGCTCATGGAACTCCAACCCTCACCTTCAAAATTCAATAGCCCATAACTTTCAATCAGAGCTCCGATTGACGAGCTGTTTGTTGCCACGCGTTTGTCTCAGAGTTCTCTTTGATTCTAACTGAACAAAGTGATAAGAATATCTGTTTTTGTGCCCAATTCTTTCTTGTTCAGAATTTTGAGTTTTAGGTATATGTATTGAGAGATTTTAATAATTTTTGTGGTTTAGGTGCAATCTAACCTTAGATAATTATTGATTTTTGCCCCAATCATCATTAAGTACGGTAAAAAATTCTAACCCTTGTGGTTTATGGATAATTGAAAACTCTAGTATTAATTTTGGTATATTATGTGGAATTAGAATAAATTCTGTGTTGATTGGAGTCATATTGATGAATTAAAACAATGTTGTAGCAAATTAAAGCTTATTGAGTTGGTCTAGAGACATTGAGGCTTGCAGAAAAGAGATTTTGTGGTGTATTATGCCTTGGAGAGAAATCAGCCAAGGTATGGTTTTGGTTTCTCGTAGTTAATGTATAATGTTGTGTGAAAACTTAGGCTAATGGTCATAAGATAGGCTTGAATGCTTTGAATTGTTGAGTTTGGTGGGTTAAATGTATATAATGTATGATGACTATGATGATGTAAATTGAAGAGGATATGTGTTGGAATGAGGGTGAAGTTGTTAAATGTATATATGTGTTGTATGATTGAGTATGATGATGATTGTTGTTGATATAAAATGTGATGTATGATGATTGTGGTGATGAGTATTGGTGAGATTTGGGCCCAAGGCCGTGACCGGTAAGTTTGGATAAGTATAATGAATTAAGATTGGTGTTGATTTGGTTGAGGAATTATGGAAGATATGTATGGAAATTATTGAAAGATTGAGGATTTTGGATATTAGTATATTGTGAAATGAATGGTAGGTGTTGAATTGAGTTTTGGGACTATTTTGGTTATGAAACTTTGGTTTAAAATTGAGAACTTTGAAAAATTACAGGTTTGGTGCTTTTTTGGTAAAAGTTAAATTTTGACGAACTTTTGTGGGCCATAACTTGGCTTCTGGACACCCAAATTTTGTAAAATTTATTTTGAATAAAAATTGGATCCGTGAAATTTACAATGTTCAAAGAACAGACTAAAAACGATTTTTAACGAAAATATTATGCGCATTTGAAGTTGGGTATGAAAAACTGATTTTTCTGACTTAGCAGCTCTTTGCAAACTCTGTTAAGCTTGCGTACGAAAACATGCACGAGTCACGGATACTGGGCTCAACCCAGACATTCTGCATATGCGGACATGGCATGCGTACGCGAAATTGACCAAATGACAGGCTCGTGTACGCGAGCAATGGTACGTGACGCGGGGATGTCTCTCAGCCCAAGGACTCACGTACGCAAACAAGGGAGCGCGTACGAGAGATCGTCCAATTTTTCACTTCCACATACGCAGAAATGGCCTAAGTACGTGAAATCTCCTGTTTTTTGAAAATGTTATTTTTTAAGTTTTAAACTTATTCTCTAGCCTCCCTAACCTCTTTAAAAATTGCTTAGAGTCTGTTAGCGAGTTTGTAAGTTCTAGAATGAGGACGATTATGTTAATTAAGTTGAGTGGATGTTGGGAAGGATTTGCAAATTGATAACTGAATTAATGAGGTGTTGGTGACGTTGAATGAGAGGTGATTGATAAAGATGCTGATAATAATGAGGAATTGCAATTGAATGATGGATGGATTGATGATGATATTAATGAGTTATGATTGTGAGGATAGAAGAGTAATTCCTATCCAAGTTATGATTTTCAGAAAGAGCGTGAGTTTAACTAGAGAAACACATTGATGAATATGAATAAGATTATGGAGTGGAGTACCAAAAGCAATGATGAGAGCTTAGGATCAATGAACAGATTGAATGCGGAATTGACTTGAGAAAAGAATGATAGGTATTGAGTAATGGTTTGGAAATAAATGAGGAATCCCAATCCGAGATGCGATTTTGAGGGTAGACGAGTAATTTCTATCCGAGTCATGGCCTAAGGATAGACAAGTAATCCCTATCTACGTTATGGTTTGAGGAACCTACCTAAGTAGACGAGTAATGCCTACTCCGAGTTGGGTGAAACACCGGCATGGGTGGACGAGTAATACCTATCCCATGGTGTGGTGTTCTATCCAGGGTTCGCTATCGGACATGTCGGGTTTGGTTGTATAACTGACAGATGATATCATCGGTCATAGGATAGACATACATCGTATGCACTTGTATGTTTTGTTTAAGTATGCTTTATTTTGGCTAAGGCATAAGAATTAAGTAATTGGAAGTTTGGATTTTCAAATATGAGATGCAAATGAACCCTTGGCTAAGGCATAAGAATTGAGATCACTATACTTGTCTAATAACCATATATTGATAATTATGAGGGACCAAACCCGTCAAGTCTACATCTATACTTGAAGTATGTCAAATAGGCTTGATCAACATAAATTCATAAGTCCCAACCTAGCTACTAATTAACTTAGTAGTAGGCTAGTGTTAATGGGTATCAAATTGACCAACAAGGGATCCCAAATCACCAACCCAATTAGACCCAATGACTCAAGATCACTCAATTCCCTTAGCCTAGGCCAAGAGTATAGAAAACTACTCCATAACTAGTGAAAATATTTTGTCAAACACTTGGTGGGCATTAGTTAGAGACATAGGAAAATTACAAAATCAACTAGAAATTAATGCTACCAACTAACAATTATCAATAATATCAAATCAACTACAACCATAAAACATAGAAAACATCAATGCATTAAATTGAACTCAAAATTGACAAGGTTCACAAAAATGAGAAATAAAAGAAACTAAGGAAAAGAGAAGAACATAACACTAACAAAAGAACTAAGGAGGATTTAAACTAAAGAAATTAAAATTAAGACAGTAGAAGTATAATTAATAAGCTCCAATTCAAAAATTCAAACTAAAAATGATCAAAACAAACTAAACCCTAGAGAGAAGTGAGATTTTCTCCCTCTAGGAAAACATAAAACAAAAACTAGCTAAAAAATTGTGTCTAATGTCTGTATGCTTGATTGTCCCCTTCCCCAATCAATTCTTGGCCTTTTCCCATTCAGAATCAAGTTGGATTCAGGCTTGGAGCCTTTTAGAAATTGCCAGCCACGTTTTCCATAAATGAGTCACGTGCTGGACATCACGCGTACGCGTCGGACACGTGTGCACGTTGGATGAATTTCACACAAGTCATACGTGCGCGTCAGGACTAGCTTCTCTAAAACTCTATTCTTCATGTTTCTTCCACTTTTGCATGCTTCTTTTTCATCTTCCAAGTCATTCTTGCCCTATAGATCTTGAAATCACTTAATAAACACATCACGATATCGAATGGTAATTAGAGAGGATTAAAATTTAGCATTTTTAAGGTTAAAGAAGCATGTTTTAACTGTGAAGCATAATTAGGAAGGAATCACAAAAAAATCTATGTACAAGGAAGATCATACAATGGTGGGGTGTCTCCCACTTAGCACTTTTCTTTAACGTTCTTAAGTTGGACGGTCTTGAGCTCATGTTCATCTCTTTGGAACATCTTCAAGGACATCCATCTTGTCCTTGTTGTTGCGTTTGTTGAGAGTGTCCTTTAAGGAAAGATGCCTCTACTTGTCAATTGAACCATGATTAGGTGCCTTGTTTCCTTGATAGCAAGGAAGTTGTGGATCATTTTTCTCTTCTTTGCCAACTCCTCTTATAACCAAGCATTTAATGACACCTATCTCATCATCACTTTCAAAGTGGACTTCAACTACATCATCTTCAACGATGTCACAACCAAAAATGGAACGTACCTCTAGGGGTTGCCTTATGGTTTCCTCCAATTTTAACTTCACCACTTTTCCTTTGGTTTCAAATGAATTGTCCCCAGAAAATGTATCCAGTTTAAACCGAGAGTGGCATGATACTCACACACAACCCTAGGTCACACATGCAATCCTTAAGTTGAATCTCACAAATCATACAAGATACCAAACAAGGACCGGGATCACTATATTTTTCAGGAAAATCATCCATCACAGAAGACAAAGAGTTACCTAATAGATTCATCCTTAGTCCACCAATCTTCTCTTTGTGAGTGCACACATCTTTAAGGAATTTAGCATATTTTGAAACTTGATGTATAGCACCAAAGAGTGAAATGGTTACTGATGCACCACAAATTCGTGGTATATCTTGTACTTAATTGAGTGGATTTTATCCACTAATCTCACACTTATTCATAGAAATTGCATGTTTTACATTTTCCTTCCTGATTTTGTGCTATGATTGAAAACATGTTCCTTTGGCCTTAATTTAGCTAATTTTAATCCTCTCTTATTACCATTCGATGCCGTGATATGTGCGTTAAGTGATTTCAGGGATTACAGGGTAGGAATGGCTTAGAGGATGAAAAGGAAGCATGCAAAACTGGAAGGAATACAAGAAATTGAAGGAATTGAAGGAATTGCTAATGCTGTCAATCCTGACCTCTTTTCACTTAATCGATCATAACTTGAGCTATAGAGGTCCAAATGAGGCGGTTCCAACTGCGTTAGAAAGCTAACATCCGGGGCTTCACAACGATATATAATTTTCTATAGTGTCCATGCAGCTAGGTGATGTGCACGCGCACTTGACGCGCACACACACATTGGCGAAAAGTCCATCGGCGTGCACCTGGCGCGCACGCGCGACATGCGCGACGTACTGCAACTGTAGAAATCACTGGGGTCGATTTCTGGGCTGTTTTTTACCCATTTTTTGGCCCAAAAAACACAGATTAGAGGCTATAGAGTGGGGGAATCCAATCATTCATTTACACACAACTTTCATTCACATAATTTTAGGTTTTAGATGTAGTTTCTAGAAAGAGAGGCTCTATCTTCTCTCTAGGTTTTAGAATTTGGGATTTCTCTTAGTTTTAGGTTTATTTCTCCTCCAATCCAGGTTCAATGTTCCTTTAATTTAGTTTCTCTTCTACTTTTATTTATTCTATTACTTTAATTTATGAATTCTCATGTTATATTTGATTTCTCTTATTAATGCAATTTGAGGTATTTCATGTTTATTGTTTGTTTCTCCATTTGTTGTTGTTGAATCTCTTGGCTTTGGTTGAGCAATTGGTGATACTTGAGTTATCAAACTCCTTTATTGATGTATAATTGTTATGTTTGCTAGTTGATTTGAATTTCACTAATTCTAGTCTTTCCATAAGAGTTGACTAGGACCTGGGAAATCAAATTGATTTATCCACCTGACATACCTTCATAGTTAGAGGTTGACCAAGTGGGAGAAATGAACAATTCTCATCACAATTGATAAGGATAATTAGGATAGGACATCCAGTTCTCATACCTTGCCAAGAGCTTTTCTAGTTATTAGTTTATTCCTTTTGCCATTTACTATTCTTGCTTCTTATCTTAAAGACCCCAAAATATACCCTTACATAACCAATAACATGAACACTTCCCTACAATTCCTTGAGAGACGACCCGAGGTTTAAATACTTCGGTTATCAATTTTATTAGGGGTTTGTTACTTGTGACAACCAAGTTTTTGTACGAAAGGATTCTTGTTGGTTTAGAAGCTATACTTTCAACGAGAACTTATTTGTGAAATTCTAGACCACGCAAAATTCGTTCGTCAAAATGGCATCGTTGCCGGGGAGTTGCAATCATGTGTCTTATTATTGGTTATTGTAAATATTTGCTTTTTGCTTTTGCTAGTTTTTGTTAGTTTAGGAATTAGTTGCTTATTTTTGCTAGTTTTTTTTTATTTTTTTAGCTACTATAAACTCTCACCCCTCTGGCTACGAGCGTGGTTATAATTATGTTGCAGGAAGAGGAGATTATAATGATAACATGCATCATGGTTGGAAGACTCAAAGAAGGGAGGCGCCATAAGAAATTGATCAACCCTCTTGGCAACAACCACCTCCAATGGACTATCAATAACCATTCTGTGATGCATATCAAAGCAATGGTTATGGCGGACCTTTCCATAACAATCAACACCCAGCACACTATACCTATGAGCCCGCTGATGAGCGGATAATTTGTACGCTTTTTGGCATTGTTTTTAGTATGTTTTTAGTATGATCTAGTTAGTTTTTAGTATATTTTTATTAGTTTTTAGTTAAAATTCACTTTTCTGGACTTTACTATGAGTTTGTGTGTTTTTCTGTGATTTCAGGTATTTTCTGGCTGAAATTGAGGGACCTGAGCAAAATTCTGATTCAGAGACTAAAAAGGACTGCAGATGCTGTTGGATTCTGACCTCCCTGCACTCGAAGCGGATTTTCTGGAGCTACAGAAGCCCAATTGGCGCGCTCTCAACGGCGTTGGAAAGTAGACATCCTGGGCTTTCCAGCAATATATGATAGTTCATACATTTTTATGTCATTTACTCATCTCTGTACACCCTAGGCTACTAGTTCTCTATATATAGGACCTTTTACTATTGTATTTGGGAGCTTTTATCTTTGGAATCTTCTGATCTTTGGAATCTTTTGTTCTTTAGATCTTTTGATCATTGGGAGGCTGGCCTCACGGCCATGCCTAGACCTTGTTCTTATGTATTTTCAACGGTGGAGTTTCTACACACCATAGATTAAGGTGTGGAGCT
>NC_029777.3:74291347-74313203 GCF_000817695.3 Arachis duranensis
ATAGTATTATTGATTCTCCTAGTTTAGTATGTTGATTCTTGAACACAGCTACTTTATGAGTCTTGGCCGTGTCCCTAAGCACTTTGTTTTCCAATATTACCACCGGATACATAAATGCCACAGACACATAACTGGGTGAACCTTTTCAGATTGTGACTTAGCTTTGCTAGAGTCCCCAATTAGAGGTGTCTAGAGTTTTTAAGCACACTCTTTTACTTTGGATCACGACTTTAACCACTCAGTCTCATGCTTTTCACTTGGACCTGCATGCCACAAGCACATGGTTACGGACAGCTTGATTTAGCTGCTTAGGCTTAGATTTATTTTCTTGGGCCCTCCTATCCATTGATGCTCAAAGCCTTGGACCCTTTTCACCCTTGTCTTTTGGTTTAAAGGGCTATTGGCTTTTTCTACCTCTTTTGCTTTTTTTTTTCGCAAGCTTTTTTTTTCACTGCTTTTTCTTGCTTCAAGAATCAATTTCATGATTTTTCAGATCATCAATAATATTTCTCTTGTTCATCATTCTTTCAAGAGCCAACAATTTTAACATTCATGAAATTCAACATAAAAAATATGCACTGTTCAAGCATTCATTCAAAAGACAAAAAGTATTGCCACCACATATAATTAATTAGAATTTTCCTTATTAAGAACTCGAAAAATATAAATTACCTCTTTATTCTAAAAATCTACTATTTTATTCATGTTTGATGATGATGAGAAAAATAAATTATAACTTAATTGAAAATAAAATCAAAATAGATATACTAATTACTACTACTCTTATATAACTTCTAAGGTAAATTCCTATAATAACAACTATCACAGAGTAAAGCTAAGATTAGAGCTCAACAACCTTTATTTTGGAAAGTGGATGTTCCTCTAGTCTGTGGGATGCTTGGTCCTTCAAGAGATAATTTTTGACGCTTAAGTTCCTTTAAGTCACGCCTTTGCTCTTCTTGCTCCCCAAGCAATTTGCAAAGCATGCTATTTTGATTATTTTGTTCTTCCTTTATTTGGTCCATAGCTTCTTGCAACTTGGTAACATATACTTCAAGATGCTCCCAGTATTCAAATTGAGGGAATTCCGGGAGGAATTCCTCTGCTCTTCTCTTGATGGGGTCATCCTGCACTTGTTGTTTTTCCATCGATATTTTGGTGATTGGCCGCTCCACTGAGATATACTCAGTTATTCCCATCTTTACTTCATCATCTTTACATAGCATAGAGATTAAGTTTGGATAAGCTAATTTGGCATCTTTGGAGTTCTTATTTGTAATTATGTAAAGTTCACACGAAATTAGCTGATGAACTTCTACTTCTCTTCCCAACATAATGCAGTGGATCATCACTGCTCTTTTAACGGTGACTTCAGAACGATTGCTAGTGGGCAGTATAGAACGCCCAATGAAGTCCAGCCAGCCTCTGGCGACTGGCTTGAGATCTTCTCTCTTGAGTTGATTTGGGACGCCCTTGGTGCTGGTGGTCCACCTAGCTCCAGGGATGCATATATCCTCTAGAATCTTGTTCAGGCCCTTATTTGTTCTCATCATTCTCCTATTAAAGGAGTCCGGGTCATCTTTTAGCTGAGGTAACTTAAAGATCTCCCTGATTTTATCAGGGTGGATGTGAACAATCTTTCCTTTGACCAAGGTCTGATAGTCATAGAGAGCAGTTCCAGATATTCTCTGCCTATCTGTTTGCCACAGATTAGCATAGAATTCCTAAACCATGTTTCTTCCCACATTTGTTTCAGGATTAGCTAGGATTTCCCAGCTCCTGTTTCGAATTTGCTCTTGGATCTCTGGATATTCATCTTCTTTCAAATCGAATTTGACTTCCGGGATCACTGACCTTAGACCCATTATTTTGTAGTAATGGTCTGAATGTTCTTTGGTTAAGAACTTCCCTTGATTCTAAAGTGGTTTTGGAATACTCTCTTTCTTGCCTCTTGGAGTGGGTTGTTTTCGTTTAGGAGCCATGATCTTAGTGGGTATGGTTTACTGATCACGGATAAACACACCAAACTTAGAGGTTTGCTTGTCCTCAAGCAAAAGAAAAGAAAGGAGAGGGATAGAAGGAGAGCTAGTTTTCGAATTGTTGAGGAGAGGAGGGAGGTCGAATGTGGATTTAAAGGGAGGGGGTGGGTTTCAAAAATTTTGAAGAAAGATAAGATAGAAGATATGATTTGTAAAAGATAAATATGATAGGAAAAAGATATAATTGAAATTTGGAAAGATATAGAAGATATTTGAAAAAGATAAATCTGAATATTTTGAAAAAGATTTGGGATTAATTTGAAAAGATAATTGATTTTTTTGAAAAAGATTTGAAAAGAAGTTGGATGGGATTTGAAAAAGGATTTGTGTTTATGAATTAAGATACATTTGATATTTTTTTGAAAAAGGGATTTTAGAAATTAGGATTAAAATTTTTGGAATTGAAGGATGAGAGTTTGTAGCATGTTTATGCAAGAAATCATGAATTGGAATATAAAAATTTTGAAAAATGTGAATTAAAAACGAAATTACCTCCTCCCCACAATCCTGGCGTTAAACGCCCAAACCCTGCATGTTTTGGGCGTTTAACGCCCATGTGTAGCTTCTCCTGGGCGTTCAACGCCCAGTTGTTGCTTCTAGCTGGCGTTGAACGCCCGGAACTCCCTTGTCACTGGGCGTTTTTCTGAACGCCCAGGACGCTGTAAATCTGGCGTTGAACGCCCAGAAGGTGCTTCTTTCTGGCATTCAACGCCCAGAAGCTGCTTCTTTCTGGCGTTCAACGCCCAGAAGCTGCTTCTTTCTGGCGTTCAATGCCCAGTAGAAGCTTCTTTTGGGCGTTTAACACCCAAAACAGCTCTTACTAGCTTTTTCACACCAGTGAGCTTCTTTTTGCTTTTTTTATCCTCTGAATCCTTCTGTAACTCTATGAACTCAAGTAATTGCTATTTTACCTTGAAGATAATTGACATATACCTATAAAAATCAATTAATTAACAAATAAACTTTGTAAATGGCTGGGTTGCCTCCCAACAAGGGCTTCTTTATTTTCTTTAGCTGGACTATTACTGAGCTTTAATCAAGTCTCAGTTTTGAGCATTCTTGCTCAAAATTACCTTCAAGATAATGTTTGACTCTCTGTCCATTAACAATGAACTTTTTATTAGAATCATTATCCTGAAGCTCCACATATCCATGTGGTGATACACTTGTAATCACATATGGACCTCTCCACCGGGACTTCAATTTTCCAGGGGAATAATCTGAGCCTAGAGTTAGATAGCAGAACTTTCTGCCCTGGCTCAAAGACTCTGGATGACAGTTTCTTATGGTGCCATCTTTTTGCTTTCTCCTTGTAAATTTTTGTATTTTCAAAAGCATTGAGTTTGAATTCCTCTAGCTCATTTAACTGGAGCAAACGTTTTTCTCTAGCTAACTTGGCATCAAGGTTTAGGAATCTGGTTGCCCAGTAGGCCTTATGTTCCAGTTCCACTGGCAAGTGACATGCTTTTCCTTACACGAGCTGGTTTGGAGAAGTTCCTATAAGAGTCTTGAATGCTGTTCTGTATGCCCATAGAGCATCATCCAAGCTTCTTGCCCAATCCCTTCTATGGTTAATCACAGTTCATTCCAGGATTCTTTTAAATTCTCTATTAGAGACTTCAGCTTGCCCATTTGTCTATGGATGATATGACTTCAGCTTGCCCATTTGTCTGTGGATGATATGGAGTGGCTACCCTGTAGCTAACTCCATAACGAACCAAAGTAGAGTAAAGCTGTTTATTGCAAAAATGAGTGCCCCCATTACTGATCAATACTCTAGGGGTACCAAATCTGATGAAGATGTGTTTCTGAAGGAGTTTTAGCACTGTCTTAGTGTCATTAGTGGGTGTTGCAATAGCTTCCACCCATTTGGATACATAATCCACTGCCACCAGAATATAAGTGTTTGAGTATGATGGTGGGAAAGGTCCCATGAAGTCAATACCCCATACATCAAACAACTCAATCTCCAAGATTTCTTGTTGAGGCATGACATAACCGTGAGGCAGATTGCCAGATCGTTGGCAACTGTCACAATTAAGTATAAATACTCGGGAGTCTTTATAAAGAGTAGGTCAGTAGAAGCCACATTGGAGGACTCCTGTGGCTGTTCGCTCACTTCCAAGATGTCCTCCATACTGTGATCCATGGCAGTGCCAGAGGATCTTCTGTGCTTCTTCTTTAGGCACACATCTATGGATTACTCTGTCTGCATATCTCTTGAAGAGATATGGTTCATCCTAAAGGTAGTACTTTGCATCCGTGATCAACTTCTTTGATTGCTGCCTACTGTATTCTTTGGGTATAAACCTCACTACCTTGTAGTTTGCGATGTCTGCAAACCATGGCACTTCCTGGATGACAAAGAGTTGCTCATCCGAAAAGTTTTTAGAGATCTCAGTAAGAGGGAGGGACGCCCCCTTCTACTAGTTCTATTCGGGACAGGTGATCTGCTACTTGATTCTCTGTCCTTTTTCTGTCTCTTATTTCTATATCAAACTCTTGCAGAAGCAACGCCCATCTTATGAGTCTGAGTTTTGAATCCTGCTTTGTGAGTAGATATTTAAGAGTAGCATGGTCAGTGTACACAATCACTTTTGATCCTACTAAATAAGATCTGAACTTGTCAATGGCGTAAACCACTGCAAGTAACTCTTTTTCTGTAGTTGTGTAGTTCTTTTGTGCGTCATTTAGAACATGATTGGCATAATAAATGATGTGCAGAAGCTTGTCATGCCTTTGTCCCAACACTGCACCAATGGCATGGTCACTGTCATCACACATTAATTCAAATGGTAATGTCCAGTCTGGTGCAGAGATGACTGGTGCTGTGACCAACTTAGCTTTCAGAGTTTCAAA
Organism: Arachis duranensis; assembly: GCF_000817695.3. NCBI lineage: Eukaryota > Viridiplantae > Streptophyta > Magnoliopsida > Fabales > Fabaceae > Arachis > Arachis duranensis. Next base: position 74,296,246 of record NC_029777.3, read on the forward strand.
TGCCTGCAGACACTCTTTATCAAAGATAAATGGCGTATCAGTAGCTAGCAGATTACTCAGAGGTTTGGAAATTTTTGAAAAATCCTTTATAAACTTCCTATAAAATCCTGCATGCCCCAGAAAGCTTCTGATTGCCGTAACATTGGCAGGTGGTGGTAATTTTTCAGTTACCTCTACCTTAGCTTGATCCACTTCTATTCCCTTGTTCGAAATTTTGTGCCCAAGGACAATTCCTTCAGTCACCATAAAGTGACATTTCTCCCAGTTTAAAACCAGGTTAGTCTCTTGGCACCTCTTTAGAACAAGTGCTAGATGGTCAAGACAGGAGCTGAATGAGTCTCCAAATACTGAAAAGTCATCCATGAAGACTTCCAGAAAATTTTCCACCATATCAGAGAAAATTGAGAGCATGCACCTTTGAAAGGTTGCAGGTGCATTGCACAGACCAAATGGCATCCTTCTGTATGCAAATACTCCAGATGGACATGTGAATGCTGTTTTCTCTTGATCCTAGGGATCTACTGCAATTTGATTATAACCTGAATATCCATCCAGGAAGCAGTAGTATTCATGACCTGCTAGTCTTTCTAGCATCTGGTCTATGAAGGGTAAATAAAAATGATCCTTTCTGGTAGCTGTATTGAGCCTTCTATAATCAATACACATACGTCACCCTGTAATTGTTCTTGTAGGAACTGGTTCATTTTTTTCATTACGCACCACTGTCATGCCACCCTTCTTAGGGACGACTTGGACAGTGCTTACCCAGGGGCTATCAGAAATAGGATAAATAATCCCAACCTCTAGTAATTTAGTGACCTCCTTTTACACCACCTCCTTCATGGCTGGATTTAGCCGCCTCTGTGGTTGAACCACTGGCTTAGCGTCACCCTCCAATAGGATTTTGTGCATGCATCTGGCTGGGCTAATGCCCTTAAGATCACTGATGGACCACCTAAGGGCTGTCTTGTGTGTCCTTAGCACTTGAATTAGTGCTTCCTCTTCCTGTGGCTCTAAGGTAGAGCTTATGATCACAGGGAAGGTATCACCTTCTCCCAGAAATGCATATTTCAGGGATGGTGGTAATGGTTTGAGCTCGGGTTTAGGAGGTTTCTCCTCTTCCTGGGGGATTTTCAGAGGTTTTATTATTCTCTCTGATTCCTCCAGATTAGGCTGAACATCTTTAAAGATATCCTCTAGTTCTGATTCGAGACTCTCAGTCATATTGACCTCTTTTACCAAAGAGTTAATAATATCAATGCTCATGCAATCATTTGGGGTGTCTGGATGCTGCATAGCTTTGACAACATTCAACTTGAACTCATTCTCATTGACTCTCAGGGTTACTTCCCTTTTTTGAACGTCAATAAGGGTTCGGCCAGTTGCTAGGAAAGGTATTCCTAGAATGAGAGTTGCACTCTTATGCTCCTCCATTTCCAGCACCACAAAGTCAGTGGGAAAGGCAAATGGCCCAACCTTGACAATCATGTCTTCAATCACGCCTGATGGGTATTTAATGGAGTCATCAGCAAGTTGGAGACATATCCGGGTTGGTTTAACTTCATTAGTCAACCCAAGTTTTTTGATAGTAGATGCAGGTATTAGGTTGATACTTGCCCCAAGATCACATAGAGCTTGCTTGGTACAAGTACCCTCTAATGTGCATGGTATCATAAAGCTTTCGGGATCTTTAAGCTTCTCAGGTAAGCTTTTCAGAATGACTGCACTGCATTCTTCAATGAGGTAAACTTTTTTAGTTTCCCTCCAATCCTTCTTATGACTTAAGATCTCTTTCATGAACTTAGCGTAAGAGGGTATTTGCTCAAGTGCTTCTGCAAACAGAATCTTTATTTCAAGAGTCCTGAGATAGTCTGCAAAGTTGGCAAATTGCTTATCCTGTTCTGCTTGACGGAGTTTCTGAGGACAAGGCATTTTGGCTTTGTATTCCTCAACCTTAGTTGCTGTAGGTTTATTGCCTACATATGTGGGTTGAGAAGCCTTTTTAGAGGGGTCGCTATCAGCACTTGTATGTGTCTGATCTCCCACTGGCGTTTGAATGCTAGGGGTGGAAGCTGGAGTGGCGTTAGATGCCAACTCCTCACCTGTTTCTGGCGTCTGAACGCCAGAACTATGCTTCCTTTGGGCGTTCAACGCCAATTCCTTGCTTGTTTCTGGCGTTGAACGCTAGGACTGAGCATGGTTTGGGCGTTCAACGCCAGCTTTCCACCCATTTTCTGCTGTTTGAGCGCCAGAATTATTCCTCTCTGGGCTCTTACTGTCCTCAGATGGATTTTGGGTAGTTTGCTCATTTCTTGGCTTCCTGCTACCTTGAAGTGAGGTATTTAATGTTTTTCCACTTCTTAATTGAACTGCTTGGCACTCTTCTGTTATTTGTTTTGATAACTGCTGTTCTGTTTGCTTGAACTGTACTTCCATATTCATATTAGCCATTCTTGTTTCTTGTAGTATCTCCTTGAATTTGGCTAGCTGTTTTGTTAGAAAATCTAGTTGCTGATTGAATTCAGTAACTTGTTCTACAGGACTGAGTTCAGCAGTTACTGTTTAAGCCTCTTCATTAATGGAAGGTTCACTGCTTAGGTACAGATGCTGATTTCTGGCAACTGTATCAATAAGCTCTTGAGCTTCTTCTATTGTCTTTCTCATGTGTATAGATCCACCAGCTAAGTGGTCTAGAGAAATCTGAGCTCTCTCTGTAAGCCCATAATAGAAGATGTCTAACTGCACCCACTTTGAAAACATTTCAGAGGGGCATTTTCTTAGCATCTCTCTGTATCTCTCCCAGGCATCATAAAGGGATTCATTATCTCCTTGTTTAAAGCCTTGAATGCTCAGCCTTAGCTGTGTCATCCGTTTTGGAGGAAAATAGTGATTCAGGAATTTTTCTGACAGCTGTTTCCATGTCTTTATGCTGTCCTTAGGTTGGTTATTTAACCACCTCTTAGCTTGGTCTTTTACAACAAATGAAAACAGTAACAAGCTGTAGACATCCTGATCTACTTTCTTATCATGTACTGTGTCAGCAATTTGTTAAAACTATGCCAGAAACTCTGTAGGTTCTTCCTGTGAAAGACTGGAATACTGGCAACTTTGCTGCACCATGATAATGAGCTGAGGGTTCAACTCAAAACTACTGACTCCGATGGAGGGTATACATATACTACTCCCATACGAAGCAGTAGTGGGGTTAGCATATGACCCCAGAGTCCTTCTGGACTATTCATTTCCACTTAAGTCCATGATGGAGAAAGGGGAGATGATTTGAATTTATTTTATTTATTTTATTATATATAAAAATTTTGAAAGATATAAATTTTTTTAAAAAAAATCTTAAAAGGATAAGATTTGAAAAATTTTGAAATTGAAATCTGAATTTTTATAAAAAAAATTCAAAAATATGGCTTAAAAATAGTTAGAAAATATATTTTTTTGAATTTTGAATTTTATGATGAAAGAGAAAAACACACAAAAGACACAAGACTTAAAATTTTTAGATCTAATGTTCCTTGTTTTCGAAAATTTTGGAGGAAAAACATCAAGGAACACCAAACTTAAAAATTTTAAGATCAAAACACAAGGAAGACTCAAGAACACTTTGAAGACTCACAAGAACAACAAGAACAAAAGAAAGAACACCAAACTTAAAATTTTTAGAAAACCAAAATAAAATTTTTGAAAATTAAAGAAAGATTAACAAGAAAACACCAAACTTAAAGTTTGGCACAAGATTTAATCAAAGAAAAATTATTTTTGAAAAAAGTTTTAAAAGGAAGATACCCAATTGCCAAGAACATAAGCCAACGCTCTAGCCAACTGAGCTATAAATGTAACGTGTTTTAATATCGTATATAAAAAATATATTTTTGAAAACTAATATTTTGAAAAAGCACAAGAAAAACACGAAAAATACACAAAATAGGAAAAACCAAAGATCAAATAAGAAAATTTGACAAGAACAATTTGAAGATCAAGGAAAATTAAAGAAAATGCAATTCGAAATTTAAAGGAAAATATAAAATATGCAATTGACACCAAACTTAAAATATAAAACTAAACTCACATAAAAATTAAAAATTAATAAGAAAAAATAATATTTTTGAAAAGTTTTTGAAAAGAAATTAAAGGACTCAGATTTAATGACTCTATAGCAACAAAAATAAATTATTTCTAATCTAAGCAACAAAATAAACCTTTAGTTGTTCAAACTCGAACAATCCCCGGCAACGGCGCCAAAAACTTGGTGCACAAAATTGTAATCACACTTTTACAATCCGCACAACTAACCAGCAAGTGCACTGGGTCGTCCAAGTAATACCTTACGTGAGTAAGGGTCGATCCCACGGAGATTGTTGGTATGAAGCAAGCTATGGTTATCTTATTAATCTTAGTTAGGATGCCAATAAGGTTAATTGAATTTAATTGTAAAATGTGAAAGTGTTTGGCATAAGTAATTATTACTCAATAATGGAGAATATGTTGGAGTTTTGGAAATGCTTTGTCTTCTGAATTCCTGTAACATAATGCTTTCTCACTTTCATAAATGCAAGGATCCTTCCATGGCAAGCTGTATGTAGGGCGTCACCGTTGTCAATGGCTACTTCCCACCCTCTCTGTGAAAATGGTCCAAATGCTCTGTCACAGCACGGCTAATCATCTGTTGGTTCTCGATCATGTCGGAATAGGATCCATTGATCCTTTTGCATCTTTCACTACGCCCAACAATCGCGAGTTTGAAGCTCGTCACAACTATTCAATCATTGAATCCTACTCGGAATACCACAGACAAGGTTTAGACTTTTCGGATTCTCATGAATGCCGCCATAAATTCTAGCTTATACCACGAAGATTCTGATTAAGAAATCTAAGAGATACTCATTCAATCTGATGTAGAATGGAGATGGTTTTCAGGCACACGTTCATGGATTGAGGAAGGTGATGAGTGTCACAGATCATCACCTTCTTCATAGTGAAGCGCGAATGAACATCTTAGATAGGAACAAGCATGTCTGAATGGAAAACAGAAATAAGTGCATTAATTCATCGAGACGCTGCAGAGCTCCTCACTCCCAACAATGGAGTTTAGAGACTCATGCCATCAAAGAGTATAAAATTCAGATCTAAAAATGTCATGAGATACAAAATAAGTCTCTAAAAGTTGTTTAAATACTAAACTAGTAACCTAGGTTTACAGAAAATGAGTAAACTAAGATGGATAGTGCATAAATCCACTTCTGGGGCCCACTTGGTGTGTGCTGGGGCTGAGACTTAAGCTTTTCACGTGCCTGGGCTATTTCTGGAGTTGAACGCCAGGTTGTAACCTATTTCTGGCGTTGAACTCTAACTTGCAACCTGTTTCTGACCTGAACGCCAGACTGCAACATGGAATTGGCGTTCAATGCCAGTTTACATCGTCTATCTTCGCGCAAAGTATGGACTATTATATATTTCTGGAAAGCCCTGGATGTCTACTTTCCAACCCATTTGAGATCGCGCCAATTGGACTCTTGTAGCTCCAAAAAATCCATTCCGGGTGCAGGGAGGTTAGAATCCAACAGCATCAGCAGTCCTTTTTTAGTCTAAATCAGATTTTTGCTGAGCTCCCTCAATTTCAGCCAGAAAATACCTGAAATCACAGAAAAAGACACAAACTCATAGTAAAGTCTAGAAATATGATTTTTGCTTAAAAACTAATAAAATTCTATTAAAAACTAACTAAAACATACTAAAATCTACATGAAATTATCCCCAAAAAGCGTATAAAATATCCGCTCATCAACCATACTTAGAACCATCCCCATTCCAGCACAATTACTCCCAAGAACCACCACATCAATATACACCATCTTCTTATCCTTATCAAGAAGAACCACATTTCTATCATGAACCATTCTTCCCAACAAATGAACCCTCATATCCACCCCAAACCTCAATGGAAAACACACTTACCTCTCTCATTGGTGTCACATCTAAACTCCAAAATCTTATATCCCGCATGGACCAATCCTCTACCTCCAATATTTAACCCTCAAACTTCACTGCACCACCACCCTCTGTACAAGAATGCCCATATCCATCAACACAAGAGCAATACAATCCCAATTATGCTAGTGACATGGAACAAGAGAGAAGGGACCGCCTTAGGGTTGCAATGGATCAGTTACACGCGGCCTTATTTCCAGAGGAGTAAGAGGAGGCCCAAAATGTGGAGGTAGGAGAGACCCTTGAAGATGAAGGAGTAGTTGAAGGTAGTTGTCATAGAAAGGAAATCATCACGGGGGAGTACGATTTTATACTAAAACAACTGGACGAAGCAGTAATTATTGAAAAAGAAGAAGTGGTTGCAGACTTAGGAGATGCTGAACCTCCATGGGAAACTCGTCATAGAGCCTCCTTCTAAGACGTTTGAAATTGATGTTGAGGAGGGTGTACAACCTCCAAGGCATATCCTAGTTGAAGACTTTGAAGAGGTTAATCCAGAGATGGATTCGATCATTGATGAATTCTTACCCACGATTGAATCCTCTCCCACCGGAATTAACATGGAGACCAAAGAAGACGAAGCACAACCTCCTATGCCCTTGGTGAGCACTAAAGAAGAGATTGAATTGGAAGAAAGCTACCAAGAGGAAGAGGTTGAAGTTGAAGAGGTTTGCAAGGAGGTGGAAGAATTTAAAGAAGAGCACAAGGTAGTGGAGCTTGCAAGATCATTAGAAACACCTCTCCTAAAGCCATTACTATCCAATACAACATTCAAGTGGGTAAAATTCTTATCCTTAACCTTGACTTTCCCATTTGAATATGGGCTACTGGAGACGGATGGTCAACTTAGAGCTCTTTGTGGCTTTAAGAGTAAGATGGAAATGGTTAGTGGTAGGAGTTGTCAGGCAAGATTCGATATGGTTGCATGCTCCAAATTGAAGTGCAAGGGTTGGTGTAGAGCTTGATTGAATGGGTCTAGGAAGTTGTTTGGCCGCTTTAGTGAGAATTCAGATTGCTTACCACCCGGTTGGAACAATGGTGATCAACATAAAGACGAGTGTAAAAGCAAGGTTTGGGACCCCGGAATTCAGTCTAGCAATCAACACTCTTCGGGCTTTGTCACTTGCTTCAACTTGCTTGAAGGCGTTATGCGCCTAGTTTGGGATCTCGAAGGCCATTGGAATTACAAACATTGGTGGAGATTCCTGGATGAGTTCAAGCACAAGCCGCCATGACAAGGTGCTCACCAACTGTCCAACCTAAGGACAATAACTAAAAGTGCTGGGTGGGAGACAACCCACCATGGTATGATCGTTCCTTTTCATTTTTAGTTTTATTTTATTTATTTTTAACAGTGTTAATTCATAAATTCTGCATCATCACCTGCATCATTTAAAAAAAAAGAGAGAGAGCCACCCCACGCGTAAGCGTACTGCACGCTAGCGCGTCCATTGCGATTTGGGCGATTCATGTAACACCCTACCATACTTAATCTTATGCTTAAGTCATAAGACTGAGATAGTAAGGTATTACGACCTCTAAAAATAAAAATATATATATAATAATAGAGAAAGAGATACTTAACTAAGAGCCTTGACAAACGGATAAAACAAAATCGCAAAATTCAAAAGCGCAACCCTCAGAAAAATGTGGTTACTTGCGTGAGAACAAAACTAAAGTTCCATAACATATATGTACAGATGATACGAGTAGAGGGCCAAGAACACAACATAACTAGCTCCTGACTCAGCCTGCGAAGCCAAGGCTGGCCGGAGAACATATACGTACATATGTATACATAATAATAACCCAAAATAACATGTTCAAAACACTAGTTCTCCATAAAACCTCTATGAGGTACAGAAACAAAATATTCTTACACACAAAAGGAGAAAATATTCATATATATACATCAAAATAACAAAAGGAGATCCCAAAATAAACCACTTCACTGCAGAACCTTCAGACGCCTATCGAGGAGCCGCTCGACCTGCATCTGAAAACAACAACACTGTATGGGGTGAGAACCGGAGGTTCTCAGCATGGTAAAGGTGCCACGCATGTAATATATAAGGTCCTGGGAATGCCAAAGGCAATCCTAGAACTCCGACATACAATTATAAAACTTAATTTCCAAGCAGAAGCCATAAAAAGGGGTAGGTGATCTAAGTATCCTAAACTTACTTACTTTAAATCCTAGCGTTAACACCAAACCAATCCACCTTTCCTCTGATCCTCCATCATCAATGAATCAGCAGGGACAAACAAACAAATAGTTTCACGCACAAGTAGGAAACAAGTAATATAAATAGAAAATATAGCAGTTAGCAGGGTATATATTCAGTTAGGCAATCCCAAATAATGCATAGCAGACAAAACAAATAAATGCACATGATGCATGCATGTCCTATAACTGTTGATATCAACTGTCGGTTACGTAGCCATCCCGACATGTTCTCAAGCTCAAACATACACCATGGGGAGAATTCCCAAGCTGACATGGGGAAGAAAATGCCCCCAAGCTCAATAATATCCATGGGACGAATCCCAAGCTGACATGGAGAGAAAAGACAACACCCCAAGCTGACATGGGGAAAACATTACCCCAAGCTTAATGTTATCTCTAGGACGAATCCCAGGCTGACATGGGGGAAACAATACCCCAAGCTCAATAATAACCACGGAAAAAATCACGGCTGACATGGGGACAATGCCCCAAGCCTAAGTGATTCAATCATTTTCTCATAATAATCAGTTTCATTCCCGAAAACAATTCATATCTCATCTCATCATTCTCAACTTTACTTAACTCATTGCTCAAACATTTTATTATTCTTGATTGATTAACATCATCAATTCTCAACTTTTATTTCAATCCTTGTTCTTCATTCTTCTTTCTTTTCTTTATCTCTCAATATCATTGTCTTTAACTTTAACCCTTCCTAGGGACAACTTACATTTCTTTTCATTTCCTAAGCTTGTTTAATCTAAAACCTTCTTGTGTTGTAAACACTTATGCACGACCTATTTTTCTTGGTAAAGTAACTCTAGAGATCCTAATCTTCAATTTAAGTTAGGTTTTCCTAAACTTGGATTAGAATTGAATTTTTTTTACAAAATTTAGAATTCTGCTACTGCTTTTACAAAATTCCAGAAAAACAGACAACAACAGTATTTTTATAAATTCCACAATAATTCTAATTCTAATCCGTTGTCTCTAAATTTTGGTGGGATTACAGTCAACATTCCCAAGTTTATAAATCCACAAATTTTAGGTTCATATCACTTCATTTGAGTAACTAATTATCAATTGGAAGAGGTGCCCTTTTTTTATGAATCAGTTCAGAATTTCCAGCAAACAACCCATCTTCCAAGTGACTTATCCAAGTCTAAAAAATAGATATGGACCTGAAACTTGTTCTCACTTAAAATATACTGATAAATCTTTAAATACCTTTTGGAAGAAACTCAAAATTCCATCTAAATCCAAAGTTATAGCGTCTAGAAGTTGGTACTGCAAAACCAAAAAATCAGAAAAATCTGCAGCAACCACTAAACTTCAAAAAATCATATCTTCCAAACCACTTGGCCAAATTTTCTGAAATTTTTCTGGAATAATCTTGACTTATGGAAATTTGTTAGAAAAGTATATTAGTTTGAAAATCATGTCCAGATTATTCCCAGTTTTCATTTTAAGTTGCTGTCCAAACAGATTAGGAATTTCTGCAGCAAGACTTCTCAATTTCACTAATCAAATTTAGTCCTCTAGGTTTCCAACTTATACTAATCCACCATTCTTCTTATTCATCACCTTATCTACTTAAATTATATCACAACCCTACCCTGAAACCTCAGTTCCATGTACCTATCAGAAATCACCATGATTTATATCATGCAAACTCATTTTAAATCATTAAAATTATGCACTTCTTTTAACAATAATAAACCAACCAATCAACAGAATTTCAACAACAACAACAATCTTATTAACTCATCACCACAACATTAATCAAATAACTATACCAACAATTTCACATAAACACCACTCAATCTCAACCATATCATTAAATTGCCATAATCATCAATCCTTCATCCATCATCATTATATTAACATACATATATATATTTGCATTCAACCCACATTATCAATTACCTAACACATGCACACATCAACTTGTCCATCAATATCATAAAGACTAATAATTTAACACAATTAATCGTTTCAACTTATCCTATAGTGCTCTAGCCTAAGTTTTCACAAAACCTAACATATTAAACACGCGAAACCTAAATCATACCTTGGTCGATTACTATATTTAGTCCAAGGCAGCCCCCAAATCACCACACAGCCCCTCAAGCTTAGAGAAACCAGCCGCAAACTTAGCTTCAATCACCGCCAAGCTTCCAAATGGCCAAAATTCAACTCCAATGCATATATATCTACTTAATTCGCACCTAACACACATGTACACTTTAATTTCAGATTTCACATAATAAATTCAAGATTTGGCTAGGGTTTAGGTCATCCTTACCTTGTATGTGCCTCAATCAATCCAAAGCCCACTCATTCTTCAACTCAATTTGATCTTATAATCATCAATTTAACCAAAATCTTAATACCTAAAAACCTTACTATTCCCAAATTGAAAAAGAGAGAATAGAAGCTGGAATTTTGATTTTCTCACCTTGAAAGGTACTGGACTTTGTAGAGCTCGTCACTGCGGTCGCATGGCCACAAACGGTGCGGCGATCGAAACTCCGGATAAAAAGTTACATGAGTTTGAATGAAATCAAGGGCTTATGTTCATGGAGGTGTTCTCTCCCCTCTTTCTTGCTGAACCTCAGCGTTTGCATGTGAAATGGGAAGGAGGAGGAGCTGATTTCATTAATTTGGTAATTTCAGTTGGGCCCACGGGCCCGGTTTTGGTCCGGTTCGACCCATTCGGTCCAATCTTGTGCTAAATCCTTTAAAATTGGTGTCAAAATTTTCGTTTTAATTAGCTCTATACTATTTTACTATTAAATTCGTATTTCTAATTTTCATTTATTAAAATTAATTTATTGACTAATTATTTGCTAATTTAGCGGGGTTTACAATCCACGTGGCAGCGTGCATGGCGCGCGCGCATCCTCTAAAAATCGGCGTCAAACCTTGTTTTCATCTAATACTTGGCTTATGAACCTGAAATCACTCAACAAACACATCAAGGCATCTAGTGGAATCAAAGATGAATTAAAATTTCCAATTTAAGGGCCTAAAAAGCATATTTTTACACTTAAACACAAATTTAGGGAGAGTTACAAAACCATGCTATTTCATTGAATAAATGTGAGAAAAGTTGATAACATCCCCTAAATTAAGTAAAAGATAAACCACAAAATTGAAATTTATCACCAACGAAATAGATATCTAAAATTAACAAAACTAAAATATTAAAATGTCCCACTAATAGGCTGAAAAGTATTTAAAACACAAAGTAATATTTTGCTTTCCCACGTGAGATTCATGATATTCCAAACCACGGAGAACGGAACTCAATTAGCTTGAAGTCTAAGCATGCTTACCATCACGCTTCGAGGACAACTGTTCCAGACTTGGCATTTGGATTTCTAACGGGTCCAATACAACCAACCCAAAAATATCCCCGCCATCCTAATGGGCGAGACCATCTTTACCTCCTAACCACCTTCTAAAATTTTATGAAGTGGAACCTGTCCCACAAAGATATGATAACTGAACAAAGCCTATAAAAGGGGTATAGGTGGCAGGAGTACCCGAACCTGTGGGTATCCGACCTGCCCCGGGTGCCAGAGTATATATTATAATATAAAATAAAATATATAATATAAATATTTAAAATTATTAAAATTCACTTTCACTCTTGACTCTTCAGATTCAAAATTAAAACCCTAATTTTCTTCTCCAATGTCCAGTGACCATGACCAGTGAGTGAGGGATGAGAGCAGTGACAAGTGACCGAGTGAAAGTGTGAGAGGCTGAGGCTGAGACTCTGAGAGCAATAGAGCATCGAGCTTTTTCTTGTCATTCTCTGTCTGAGAAAAGGGCTTCGCTTCCGTCCTCCGTCCAAGAGCAGATCTTCAGCGCCGTCCTTTGTCCGATTGCAGAGTTTCGCCGCCATCCTCCGTCCGAGAGCAGAGCTTCGTTGCCGTCTTTCGTTTGAGAGAAGAGCTCCACAGCCGTCTTCCATTTGAGAGTAGAGCTTCACCATCCTCTTCCGTCCTTCGCCGTGAGTCTGCCATTGTCGCTGTCGATGTGCGTCGCCGTCCCTACGTCCTGTGAATCATTGGATCTGTAAGTTTATTTTTTCTCCCCCTCTCTCTCCTATTGTGAATCTGCAACTAAATTAGAACTAGAACACTGGATTTGTAACTAGAACTTTGTAACTGAGTTAATTTTCCACTATTTGATATTGATGGGTTAGGTTGTTCTATTTATCTCAGTCATGTTTGGAGGAGTTTGCAACATTCATTCTTATATTGTTTTTAACATGTGTCTGGATATATAACTGGATTTCCTAATTTTATATTAAAATTTCATAGTCATATATGCAATGTTAAGAAGTAGTAGACTCTTTGCTATTTAGAAAGGGATAGTTTTGGCTTGAGAAATTAGGTTGAAAGACGTTATTTGCTAGACCGATTGCTTAGATGTCTTAATGTTAATGTCTAAGAAGAATATTAAGAATTATTGCATTACAATTGTAATGTGCACGTTGTTCCTATTCTTGAATCAGCTAACAATGTGGTTGACAAGATGACAAAACATGTTGCGACTAGTACACATGTGTATATATATTGAATGGTTGGGTCCGTGGAAGCAGCTTTAGACAGAGTTGAAAAAAGATATTACTGCATTAGGCTCTTAGGTGAGTTCTAGTTTGGGGCCGGCAGAATGAGCCTCTCCATGAGACTGGTACGGAGTGGATTGTTGTTCACTGTCAGGGTGCTACATGTGTAAAGGTATGTGTATTACTCTATGACTTTGTAACCGAATAAAGACAATTCCGGTGTTGTATAGAAATTATTATTCTCCCCCAACATATGGTGTATTGTATAAATAATAAAAGTTGAGATGCCAATTTCAAAATATTTGTATATACCAGTTTTTGGGTTTTATGGACTAAACTATTTGTTTGTTTTTTTTCTTTTTTTTAATGCAGGCCTTGGAATTTTATAACCCCCCTTAATGCAGACCATTATTTTGGTGGTCTTTTTTGATGTCCCTTCTTCTTCTCCTGAAGAGAAAGTGCCAAGCTACAGTGTTGAATAACAGCAATAATAATACTAATGCTAATAGCAGGTAATATAGTTTTGAGTACTTTTAATTACTATTAAAAATATAATTACAAATTCTTATTTCACATAATTAAAATCCAATGATTACGAATTGTATTAAAAATTGAATAAAAGTACAACAACTGATAAAATAGTTAAATGCTAATATAATTAAGTTATTAATATTTATAAAATTATTATTTGAAAAAATAAAATTAAAAAAATTTAAATCAAAAAAATTTATTGTAGAAGATTAGTTGGTAACAATGTAATAGTTGGATTTGTTTTCAGTAAAATTGTTGTAGGAGTGTGATTATATTTATGTGCTGAAACTATTTTGAACATGTAATAGCTGGGTAGCACTTTCAATTTTCTGAAATTTTAATATTTTTTGAAAATGGAATTTCTTTTTGGATTGATGTTTTCATTTACTTAAAATAATAAATTTACTATGACTCTATTATTTTTTTGGACAAACTATGACTCTATTATTTATTCAGTAAAAACATATTGGGCTAGTTTTTATGAGGTCCATTCGGTCCACTAATGTTTATAAAAAAACAAAAAAGGGATACTTTATATAAAAAAAATTGTTTAGGATCTTTGTATAAATATTATTTTTAATAAAAAAATAAAACAAAAACCAAAATAACCTAAAAACCGTGTCAGACGGTACCAGTCTCATGGGAGACTCATTCTGCCAGCCCCAGGCTAGAACTCACCTAGGCTCTTAGCCTCCTTCGTTGCTGATTGTGTGTTCTTTTTTTCTTTTTCTTTCTTTAATTGTCAGGTCAACAAAATAGCTCAGAATTGTGTTGCTGATTGTTGCTCTTAAGGCCCACTTTTATAATAATAATAATAATAATAATAATAATAATAATAATAATGTATCTTTTGATTTACCTGTACATATATACTACATACATTACATGTTTATTTACACAATAATAAAAGAATAGCTCAGGATTGCAAAACATGATACAAATATTAAATAGTGTTAGCTAACACTACTTCTTGCTGTTTGTCGTTATATATGCCATATTGTTTCAATTTATGTTAAGAAGACTAATATACTATTTATTGTCATCATATATTACTTGAAGTATTTTTGTTTGTTTGTATTTTTATTTTGTTTAGTTCTACTAAGTATTTTTATATTTATGTTAATTTTTTATATAGTATCAATTAATTTATTAATTGTTATCTCTTTTGATTTTCAGATTTAAATCTTTACTTCTAAACTTTTAATGATGAAGAAGATGTAAAAAGTAATCAAGAATAAGGATTGAAGGCTATTTTATATCTAACATTATTATTTTTTTATTATGTTAAATTTGTAGTGATTTAACACTAGCTTTTTTTTTTAAATTCAAATTGTTTGAGCTAATGACATTGTATGAATTTTAAATTTGAATTTTAATTTATCTATAAAATTTAAATTTTTGTCTTAATTTATATATGAATATATAAAAATGTAAATGATATTTGATTTTTATAGGAGCAAGTAGGGGTAGGGCGGGTACCCGCAGGAGAGGGTTAGGGTACTGCAGTTTACTACCAGCGGATAGTGATTTGGGTGGATAATACCTATGTAAAAGGACGACGGGGCGAGGTCGGGTAGGGCAAAAACCCACCCCACTGCTACCCTTAAAAAGGGGAGTCTCATCACTCCCCCAGGTATGATAATTCAATCCTATACACTTATCTGCTACCTCTTTAGTTCTCTGACTTGGGCTTGGAATACCTTTGTAGGTACCACTCCCACGCTCTCTGGATTCAGCCTCGCCATCCTATCGGACCAACGGATGTGCGATCACTCTTCACCTAAACAAGCTCTCTTTGAATTTTCAGGTACCGCTTGAATAGAGATCAAGAAGAGAATGGTTAGAAAGGGAAGGGAGATTAAACTTGATGAGGTAGCTTTCACTACACTCATATCAAAGTTTTGTAGAAAAGAAGAAGGATAAGGAAAACTAAGGAACTAAGGCTGCCACTGACCGAGTCCAGCAACCATTGCAGCAATAGGTACAATGTCTTGTTGAAATTTAAGGTTACTTGTCCTACTTTATGGTTCATTATAGATATATATGTCTATATATGTTTTTAATTGGTTAGGAATTTAAGTATCATTAAAAAATTTTTTAGGGGTTTGCTTGTCCTACTTTACAACAATGTGTTGCTAACATGACAGGGACATTATGTTCTTGGAATAGTTCTTTGACACGTAATTAGTTAACATTACACATAAGCAAGATTCGTTAATTTTGGACAGAGAGTTTAGCAGAGTAGCCAGAAAGTTCAAAAAAATTAGTGGTTAGAAGTTGTATTGTTATTTTTCAATCGATAAGGGATAAATTATCATTTTGAGTATTGGTTAAAGGCTGGAGTGAGGTTTTATTCATAACTAAACTACCCAAATATAAATTTATTCTTAGATAAGCGATTATAGGAAATATCTTTTGTACAAATAAATTTTCACCGAAATAAATATAATTTTTTAGCCTATTAACAAAACATCCTCTACATATTAAATTTTAATAGTCCAAAAATATTAGCTAAGTTAGCCTCTGAATATTTCTATAAGATATTCTTTTAGCTCCAGCCATATAATTATGTTCAATAAACAATTACTTAAAGTTTTGAATATCCTATCTTCAAACACACAAGAACCACATTACACATATACTTTATACCAATTCAATTATTTAGATTTATTTTTCCATATGCAAAGTATATGTATACACAAAATTAATAAATTAGTATTTCATGTTTTAATTGCATCCTAGCTGATATTATGAACACGAAATTAAACCAGTCAATGAATAAATTAGGTGCAGAAATAAAAAAATTAACAAATTTTAATTTGTAGTTTGTTATTTAGTAATCCAATGCTATTTGTTTCTCTAGTGTCAATGGTTGATGTAACAAACTATATATAATAAAAAATATAAAATGATACATAGTAAATTAATATTGTAGTTGGAATACCTGGCAGCATGACAATCTCTTATCTATTTTTCCATTTTAAACTAGAGATGGAGGTCCCAAAGTTTAAGTCTAAATATTATCCTATGAGACTTGTATGAGCATTGGAAGAATTTGAAAATCTTTTTTAAAGAGGCCAAAACTTTAAAAAGATATATAATAATATTTAGAGTAATACTTCAAATAGGACCCTAAGGATTTGACCATCTAACAAATTTGTCTTTCCAAAAAGTTAACTAGGTTTTCAGTCTCCAAGATTATTAGATATACTCCATATACGTCCTCAATCAAGGTTTAGCTGGTTTATAGAATACTCTCTCTCCTACGTGGAGGTGATTATTGTGATGTGTCAGGTTCACTGATACGCGTTGCTTCCAAAACACATTAGTCCTTGTACACGTGGTCAAAATGATGTTGTTTTATGCCTACTCCAAACGACCTCATTTTGAATGGGATAGATTAGTCACCAACCTTTGTCTTAGAAATTTTATAAAATTAGGATTTATCTTTCAACCCTCTTCCAACGTAATCCATAATTGATTTTTCTTCTGTGCTTTCGACCAAGACCATTGTAGACTAAGGGAAGTTAATTGGTGATGACGACGGGAGGCAGCACGTCGACAACGAGTAAGCATCATGCTGGGAGATTTGCCAGCGATAGATTGAGCATTGAAAGCACC
>NC_029777.3:74313249-74313756 GCF_000817695.3 Arachis duranensis
AGTGTAAGTGCGGGATGTATGCTGTAGTCACCTGGTCTCAGATAGTGGAGAACCCAAATAGAGTGTTCTTTGGGTGTCCTCACTTCAAGGTATTTATATGTGTTGTTGAATGTGAAGATCTTAATTTTGAAAAAATTTGTTAAGAATTAGATGGTGATTGTTGGATGTGTTATTCTGTATGCAGAAAAATCAACCACATTGTGATTTTTTTCGCTAGTTTGATGACATTTTTGCTTATATGAATGATAGCATAACAGATACACGTGAATTGGCTTGTTTGAATGCTTCTATGGATGGTGCAGGTGATGAGCGGATATTTTATACGCTTTTTGACATCATTTTTATATAGATTTTACTGAGTTTTTATAGGTTTTAGTGTTAAATTCATATTTTTGGATTCTACTCTGAGCTTTTGTGTTTTGGACAATTTCAGGTATTTTCTGACTAAAATTGAGGAGCTGGAGCAAAAGTCTAATTTAGAAACAGAGAAAGAACTATAGATGCTGT